>NC_092759.1:86111881-86119381 GCF_047496795.1 Chiloscyllium punctatum | reverse complement strand
TCTCTCGCCCGCTCTCTCGCTCGCTATCGCTCTCTCTCTCTCTCTCGCCCACTCTCTCTCTAGCTCTCTCTCACGCCCTCTCTCTCTCTCTCTCGCTCTCTCTCTATCTCTCGCACCCCCTCTCTTTCTCTCTCTCGCTCCTCTCTCGCTCGTTCTCTCTCGCTCTCACTCTCTCTCTCGCTCTCTCTCTCGCCCTCTCTCGCTCTCTCTCTGGCCTCTCTCTCTCTCTCACTCGCCCCCTCTCTCTCTCGCTCTCCCACCCTCTCTCTCCCTCTCACTCGCCGTCTCTCTCTCTCTCTCTCCCTCTCTCTCTCTCCCCCTTTCACTCTCTCTCTCTCGCCGTTTCTTTCTCGCTCTCTCTCTCTCGCCCCTCTCTCTCTCTCTCTCTCTCTCTCTCGCCCCCCTCTATCTTGCTCTCTCTCTCGCCCTCTCTCTCTGTCTCTCGCCCCCCTCTCTCTCGCCGTCTCTGTCTCTCTCGCCCTCCCTCTCTCTCTCACCCTCTCTCTCTCACTCTCTTGCCCTCCTCTCTCTCTCGCCCCCTCTCTCTCTCGCCCGCTCTCTTTCTCCCTCCTCTCTCTCTCTCTCTTTCTCTCGACCCCTCTCTCTCTCTCTCGCCCTCTCTGTCACCCTCTCTCTCTCTCTCTCTTTCTCTCTCGCCCCCCCTCTCTCTCTCTCTCTCGCTCTCGCTCTCTCTCTCGCTCTCTCTCTCGCCCTCTCTCGCTCTCTCTCGCCCTCCCTCTTGCCCTCTCACTCGTCCTCTCTCTCTCACTCTCTCTCCCCCCTCTCTCTCGCCCCCTCTTTCTCTCTCGCCCGTCTCTCTCTCTCGCCCCCTCTCTCTCTCCCGCCCCCTCTCACTCTCTCTCTAACCCTCTCTCTCTCGCCCCCCCTCTCTCTCTCTCTCTCTCGCTCTCGCTCTCTCTCTCGCTCTCTCTCTCGCCCTCTCTCGCTCTCTCTCGCCCTCTCTCTTGCCCTCTCTCTCGCCGTCTCTCTTGCCCTCTCTCGGGCCCTCTCTCTCTCACTCTCTCTCGCCCCCCTCTCTCTCTCGCCCCTTCTCTCTCTCTCGCCCCGTCTCTCTCTCTCGACCCCTCTCTCTCTCTCGCCCGATCTCTCTCGCCCTCTCTCTCTCTCTCTCTCGCCCTCTCTCTCTCTCTCACCCTCCCTCTCTCTCTCGCCCCCTTTCTCTCTCTCGCGCCCTCCCTCTCTCGCCCCCTCTCTCTCTCTCTCTCGCCCCACTCTCTCTCTCTCTGTCGCCCCACTCCCTCTCTCTCTCTCACCCCACACACTCTCTCGCTCGCCCTCGCTCTCTCCCTCTCTCGCCATCTCTCTCTCTCTCTCGCCCCCTCTCTCTCTAGCTCTCTCTCGCACCCTCTCTCTCTCTCGCTCTCTTTCTCTCGCCCATTCTTTCTCTCTCGCACCCCCTCTCTTTCTCTCTCTCGCTCTCTCTCTCTCGCTCTCTCTCTCGCCCTCTCTCGCTCTCTCACTCGCCTCTCTCTCTCTCTCTCTTGCCTCCCCTCTCTCTCTCTCTCTCGCACCCTCTCACACTCTCACTCTCTTTCGCCCCCCCCTCTCTCGCCCCTCTCTCTCTCTCTCTCTTGCCCCCTCTCTCTCTCTCGCTCTCTGTCGCTCTCTCTCTCTCTCTCTCGCCCCCTCTCTCTCTCTCGCCCCTCTCTCTCTCTCTCTCTTGCCCCCTCTCTCTCTCTCGCTCTCTGTCGCTCTCTCTCTCTCTCGCCCCCTCTCTCTCTCTCGCCCCTCTCTCTCACCCCCTCTCTGTCTCTCGCCCCCCTCTCTCTCCCGCCATCTCTCTCTCGCTCTCTCTCTCGCCCTCTCTCGCTCACTCTCGCTCTCTCACTTGTCTCTCTCTCTCTCTCTCTTGCCTCCCCTCTCTCTCTCTCTCGCACCCTCTCACACTCTCACTCTCTTTCGCCCCCGCCTCTCTCTCGCCCCTCTCTCTCTCTCTCGCCCCCTCTCTCTCTCTCGCTCTCTGTCGCTCTCTCTCTCTCTCTCGCCCCCCTCTCTCTCTCGCCCCTCTCTCTCTCACCCCCTCTCTGTCTCTCGCCCCCCTCTCTCGCCCGCCATCTCTCTCTCTCTCTCTCTCGCCCCCTCTCTCTCTCTCTCGCCCTCTCTCTCTCTCTCGCCCTCCCTCTCTCTCTCGCCCTCTCTCTCTCTCTCGCCCTCCCTCTCTCTCTCGCCCTCTCTCTCTCCCTCTCTTGCCCTCCCTCTCTCTCTCGCCCCCTCTCTCTCTCTTCCCCCTCTCTCTCTCTTTCGCTCTATCTCTCTCTCTTTCTCTCGCCCGCTCTCTCTCACTCTCTCGCCCCCTCTCTCTCTCTCGCCCCCCCCTCTCTCTCTCTCTCTCTCTCTCGCCCTCTCTCTCACCCTCTCTCTCTCTCTCTCTTTCTCTCTCGCCCCCTCTCACTCTCTCTCTAACCCTCTCTCTCTCTCTCTCGCCCCCCCTCTCTCTCTCTCTCTCGCTCTCGCTCTCTCTCTCGCTCTCTCTCTCGCCCTCTCTCGCTCTCTCTCGCCCTCCCTCTTGCCCTCTCTCTCGTCCTCTCTCTCTCACTCTCTCTCCCCCCCTCTCTCTCGCCCCCTCTCTCTCTCTCTCGCCCCGTCTCTCTCTCTCGCCCCCTCTCTCTCTCTCGCCCCCTCTCTCTCTCTTCCCCCTCTCTCTCTCTTTCGCTCTATCTCTCTCTCTTTCTCTCGCCCGCTCTCTCTCACTCTCTCGCCCCCTCTCTCTCTCTCTCTCGCCCCCCCCCTCTCTCTCTCTCTCTCTCGCCCTCTCTCTCACCCTCTCTCTCTCTCTCTCTTTCTCTCTCGCCCCCTCTCACTCTCTCTCTAACCCTCTCTCTCTCTCTCTCGCCCCCCCTCTCTCTCTCTCTCTCGCTCTCGCTCTCTCTCTCGCTCTCTCTCTCGCCCTCTCTCGCTCTCTCTCGCCCTCCCTCTTGCCCTCTCTCTCGTCCTCTCTCTCTCACTCTCTCTCCCCCCCTCTCTCTCGCCCCCTCTCTCTCTCTCGCCCCGTCTCTCTCTCTCGCCCCCTCTCTCTCTCTCGCCCCGTCTCTCTCTCTCGCCCCCTCTCTCTCTCCCGCCCCCTCTCACTCTCTCTCTAACCCTCTCTCTCTCGCCCCCTCTCCCTCTCTCTCTCTCTCTCGCTCTCGCTCTCTATCTCGCTCTCTCTCTCGCCCTCTCTCGCTCTCTCTCGCCCTCCCTCTTGCCCTCTCTCTCGCCGACTCTCTTGCCCTCTCTCGGGCCCTCTCTCTCTCACTCTCTCTCCCCCCTCTCTCTCTCGCCCCCTCTCTCTCTCTCGCCCCGTCTCTCTCTCTCGACCCCTCTCTCTCTCTCTCTCTCTAACCCTCTCTCTCTCCCTCGCCCCCTTTCTCTCTCTCGCGCCCTCCCTCTCTCGCCCCCTCTCTCTCACCCCCTCGCTCTCTCGCCCCCTCTCTCTCTCTCTCTCTCGCCCCACTCTCTCTCTCTGTCGCCCCACTCCCTCTCTCTCTCACCCCTCACACTCTCTCGCTCGCTCTCGCTCTCTCTCGCTCTCTCTCGCTCTCTCTCTCGCTCTCTCTCGCACCCTCTCTCTCGCCCTCGCTCTCTCCCTCTCTCGCCATCTCTCTCTCTCTCGCCCCCTCTCTCTCTAGCTCTCTCTCTCGCCATCTCTCTCTCTCTCTCTCGCTCTCTTTCTCTCGCCCACTCTTTCTCTCTCGCACCCCTCTCTTTCTCTCGCCCACTCTTTCTCTCTCGCACCCCTCTCTTTCTCTCTCTCGCTCTCTCTCTCTCGCTCTCTCTCTCGCCCTCTCTCGCTCTCTCACTCGCCTCTCTCTCTCTCTCTTGCCTCCCCTCTCTCTCTCTCGCACCCTCTCACACTCTCATTCTCTTTCGCCCCCCCTCTCTCGCCCCCTCTCTCTCTCTCGCTCTCTGTCGCTCTCTCTCTCTCGCCCCCTCTCTCTCTCTCGCCCCTCTCTCTCTCACCCCCTCTCTGTCTCTCGCCCCCTTTCTCTCTCTCGCTCTCTCTCTCTCGCTCTCTCTCTCGCTCTCTCTCGCTCTCTCACTCGCCTCTCTCTCTCTCTTGCCTCCCCTCTCTCTCTCTCGCACCCTCTCACACTCTCACTCTCTTTCGCCCCCCCTCTCTCGCCCCTCTCTCTCTCTCTCGCTCGCCCCCTCTCTCTCTCTCGCTCTCTGTCGCTCTCTCTCTCTCTCGCCCCCTCTCTCTCTCTCGCCCCTCTCTCTCTCACCCCCTCTCTGTCTCTTGCCCCCCTCTCTCTCCCGCCATCTCTCTCTCTCTCTCTCTCTCGCCCTCTCTCGCTCTCTCTCGCTCTCTCACTCGCCTCTCTCTCTCTCTTGCCTCCCCTCTCTCTCTCTCTCGCACCCTCTCACACTCTCACTCTCTTTCGCCCCCGCCTCTCTCTCGCCCCCCTCTCTCTCTCTCTCTCTCTCTCGCCCCCCCTCTCTCTCTCGCTCTCTGTCGCTCTCTCTCTCTCTCTCACCCCCTCTCTGTCTCTCGCCCCCCTCTCTCTTCCGCCATCTCTCTCTCGCTCTCTCTCTCGCCCTCTCTCGCTCTCTCTCGCCCTCTCTCTTGCCCTCTCTCTCGTCCTCTCTCTCTCACTCTCTCTCCCCCCTCTCTCTCGCCCCCTCTCTCTCTCTCTCTCGCCCACTCTCTCTCTCACTCTCCCACCCTCTCTCTCTCTCGCCGTCTCTCTCTCTCTCCCCCCCTCTCTCTCTCTCCCTTTCACTCTCTCTCTCTCGCCCCCCTCTCTCTCTCTCTCTCTCTCTCTCTCTCTCTCTCTCTCTCGCCGCCTCTCTATCTTGCTCTCTCTCTCGCCCTCTCTCTCTCGCTCTCTTGCCCTCCCTCTCTCTCTCTCGCCCCCTCTCTCTCTCTCTCCCCCTCTCTCTCTCTCTCTTTCGCCCTATCTCTCTCTCTTTCTCTCGCCCTCTCTCTCTCACTCTCTCGCCCTCTCTCTCTCGCTCTCTTGCACTCCATCTCTCTCTCGCCCCCCCTCTCTCTCTCTCTCTCTCGCCCCCGCTCTCTCTCTCTCTCGCTCTCTCTCTCTCTCGCCCGCTCTCTCGCTCTCTATCGCTCTTTCTCTCTCTCGCACTCCCTCTCTCTATCTTTCTCACTCGCCCTCGCTCTCTCTCGCCCACTCTCTCTCTAGCTCTCTCTCTCGCCTCTCTCTCTCTCTCTCTCTCGCCCCCTCTCTATCTTGCTCTCTCTCTCGCCCTCTCTCTCTCGCTCTCCTGCCCTCCCACTCTCTCTCGCCCCCACTCTCTCTCTCTCCCCCTCTCTCTCTCTCTCTTTCGCCCTATCTCTCTCTCTTTCTCTCGCCCTCTCTCTCTCACTCTCTCGCCCTCTCTCTCTCGCTCTCTTGCACTCCATCTCTCTCTCGCCCCCCCTCTCTCTCTCTCTCTCTCTCGCCCCCGCTCTCTCTCTCTCTCTCGCTCTCTCTCTCTCGCCCGCTCTCTCGCTCTCTATCGCTCTTTCTCTCTCTCTCTCGCACTCCCTCTCTCTCTTTCTCACTCGCCCTCGCTCTCTCTCGCCCACTCTCTCTCTAGCTCTCTCTCTCGCCCTCTCTCTCTCTCTCTCTCTCGCTCTCTTTCTCTCGCCCTCTCTCTATCTCTCGCACCCCCTCTCTTTCTCTCTCTCGCTCTCTCTCTCGCTCGCTCTCTCTCGCTCTCTCTCTCTCTTGCTCTCTCTCTCGCCCTCTCTCGCTCTCTCTCTGGCCTCTTTCTCTCTCTCTTGCCTCCCGTCTCTCTCTCTCTCGCACCCTCTCACACTCTCACTCTCTCTCGCCCCCCTCTCTCTCTCTCTCTCACCCCTCTCTCTCTCTCTCGCCCCCTCTCTCCCTCTCTCTCTCGCTCCCTCTCTCTCTCTCCCCCTTTCACTCGCTCTCTCTCTCGCCGTCTCTTTCTCGCTCTCCCTCTCTCGGCCCTCTCTCTCTCTCTCTCGCCCCCTCTCTATCTTGCTCTCTCTCTCGCCCTCTTTCTCTCTCCCTCGCCCTCTCTCTCTCTCTCATCCTCTCTCTCTCTCTCGCCCTTTCACTCTCTCTCTCTCTCGCCCTCTCTCTCTCTCTCGCACCCCCTCTCTCTCTCACTCTCGCTCTCGCTCTCTCTCTCGCCCGCTCTCGCTCTCTCTCTCGCCTCTCTCTCTCTCTCTCTCTTGCCTCCCCTCTCTCTCTCTCTCTCGCTCTCTTTCTCTCGCCCACTCTCTCTCTCGCACCCACTCTCTTTCTCTCTCTCGCTCGCTCTCTCTCACTCTCTCTATCTCTCTCGCTCTCTCTCTTGCCCTCTGTCGCTCTCTCTCTCGCCTCTCTCTCTCTCGCTCTCTTGCCTCCCCTGTCTCTCTCTCTGTCGCACCCTCTCACACTCTCTCACCCCCTGTCTCTCTCACCCCCTCTCTGCCTCCCGCCCCCTCTCTCTCCCGCCATCTCCCTCTCGCTCTCTCTCGCCCCCTCTCTCTCTCTCTCTCTCTCCCACCCTCTCTCTCTCTCTCTCTCGCCGTCTCTCTCTCTCTCGCTCTCCCGCTCTCTCTCTCCCCCTTTCACTCTCTCTCTCGCCGTTTCTTTCTCGCTCTCTCTCTCTCGCCCCTCTCTCTCTCTCTCGCCCCCTCTCTATCTTGCTCTCTCTCTCGCCCTCTCTCTCTCTCTCGCCCTCTCTCTCTCGCTCTCTTGCCCTCCCTCTCTCTCTCGCCCCCTCTCTCTCTCTCTCCCCCTCTCTCTCTCTCTCTTTCGTCCTATCTCTCTCTCTTTCTCTCGCCCTCTCTCTCTCACTCTCTCGCTCTCTCTCTCTCGCTCTCTTGCACTCCATCTCTCTCTCGCCCTCTCTCTCTCTCTCTCTCGCCCTCTCTCTCGCTCTCTATCGCTCTCTCTCTCTCTCGCCCCCTCTCTCTCTCTCTGTCTCTCGCCCTCCCTCTCTCTCTCGCCCCCTCTCTCTCTCTCTTTCGGCCCCTCTCTCTCTCTCTCTCTCTCTCTCTCACCCCCTCCCTCTCTTGCGCATGTGTCCTCTCTATCTCTTGCCCCCCTCTCTCTTGCCCCATTACCCTCTTTCTCACCCCCTCCCTCTCTCTCACACCTCTCTCTCTCGACCTCTCTCTCTCTCTCATGCTCTCTCTCTCTCTCGCCCTCTCTCTCTCTCTCTCTCGCCCTCTCTCTCGCTCTCTCTCTCGCCCTCTCTCTCTCTCGCACCCCCTCACTCTCTCGCTCTCTCTCTCGCACTCTCTCTCTCGCTCTCTCTCTCTCTCTCTCGCTCTCTCTCTCGCCCGCTCTCGCTCTCTCTCTCGCCTCTCTCTCTCTCTCTCTTGCCTCCCTTCTCTCTCTCTCTCTCGCACCCTCTCTCTCTCTCTCGCCCCCCCTCTCTCTCTCGGCACCCCTCTCTCTCTCGCTCCCTCTCTCGCTCTCTCTCTCTCGCTCTCTCTATCGCCCCCTCTCTGTCTCTCGCCCCCCCTCTCTCTCTCGGCCCCTCTCTCTCTCTCGCCCCCTCTCTCTCTCTCGCCCCGTCTCTCTCTCTTGCCTCCTCTCT
>NC_092759.1:82524751-82646329 GCF_047496795.1 Chiloscyllium punctatum | reverse complement strand
CCTAACCCTAACCCTAACCCTAACCCTAACCCTAACCCTAACCCTAACCCTAACCCTAACCCTAACCCTAACCCTAACCCTAACCCTAACCCTAACCCTAACCCTAACCCTAACCCTAACCCTAACCCTAACCCTAACCCTAACCCTAACCCTAACCCTAACCCTAACCCTAACCCTAACCCTAACCCTAACCCTAACCCTAACCCTAACCCTAACCCTAACCCTAACCCTAACCCTAACCCTAACCCTAACCCTAACCCTAACCCTAACCCTAACCCTAACCCTAACCCTAACCCTAACCCTAACCCTAACCCTAACCCTAACCCTAACCCTAACCCTAACCCTAACCCTAACCCTAACCCTAACCCTAACCCTAACCCTAACCCTAACCCTAACCCTAACCCTAACCCTAACCCTAACCCTAACCCTAACCCTAACCCTAACCCTAACCCTAACCCTAACCCTAACCCTAACCCTAACCCTAACCCTAACCCTAACCCTAACCCTAACCCTAACCCTAACCCTAACCCTAACCCTAACCCTAACCCTAACCCTAACCCTAACCCTAACCCTAACCCTAACCCTAACCCTAACCCTAACCCTAACCCTAACCCTAACCCTAACCCTAACCCTAACCCTAACCCTAACCCTAACCCTAACCCTAACCCTAACCCTAACCCTAACCCTAACCCTAACCCTAACCCTAACCCTAACCCTAACCCTAACCCTAACCCTAACCCTAACCCTAACCCTAACCCTAACCCTAACCCTAACCCTAACCCTAACCCTAACCCTAACCCTAACCCTAACCCTAACCCTAACCCTAACCCTAACCCTAACCCTAACCCTAACCCTAACCCTAACCCTAACCCTAACCCTAACCCTAACCCTAACCCTAACCCTAACCCTAACCCTAACCCTAACCCTAACCCTAACCCTAACCCTAACCCTAACCCTAACCCTAACCCTAACCCTAACCCTAACCCTAACCCTAACCCTAACCCTAACCCTAACCCTAACCCTAACCCTAACCCTAACCCTAACCCTAACCCTAACCCTAACCCTAACCCTAACCCTAACCCTAACCCTAACCCTAACCCTAACCCTAACCCTAACCCTAACCCTAACCCTAACCCTAACCCTAACCCTAACCCTAACCCTAACCCTAACCCTAACCCTAACCCTAACCCTAACCCTAACCCTAACCCTAACCCTAACCCTAACCCTAACCCTAACCCTAACCCTAACCCTAACCCTAACCCTAACCCTAACCCTAACCCTAACCCTAACCCTAACCCTAACCCTAACCCTAACCCTAACCCTAACCCTAACCCTAACCCTAACCCTAACCCTAACCCTAACCCTAACCCTAACCCTAACCCTAACCCTAACCCCTAACCCTAACCCTAACCCTAACCCTAACCCTAACCCTAACCCTAACCCTAACCCTAACCCTAACCCTAACCCTAACCCTAACCCTAACCCTAACCCTAACCCTAACCCTAACCCTAACCCTAACCCTAACCCTAACCCTAACCCTAACCCTAACCCTAACCCTAACCCTAACCCTAACCCTAACCCTAACCCTAACCCTAACCCTAACCCTAACCCTAACCCTAACCCTAACCCTAACCCTAACCCTAACCCTAACCCTAACCCTAACCCTAACCCTAACCCTAACCCTAACCCTAACCCTAACCCTAACCCTAACCCTAACCCTAACCCTAACCCTAACCCTAACCCTAACCCTAACCCTAACCCTAACCCTAACCCTAACCCTAACCCTAACCCTAACCCTAACCCTAACCCTAACCCTAACCCTAACCCTAACCCTAACCCTAACCCTAACCCTAACCCTAACCCTAACCCTAACCCTAACCCTAACCCTAACCCTAACCCTAACCCTAACCCTAACCCTAACCCTAACCCTAACCCTAACCCTAACCCTAACCCTAACCCTAACCCTAACCCTAACCCTAACCCTAACCCTAACCCTAACCCTAACCCTAACCCTAACCCTAACCCTAACCCTAACCCTAACCCTAACCCTAACCCTAACCCTAACCCTAACCCTAACCCTAACCCTAACCCTAACCCTAACCCTAACCCTAACCCTAACCCTAACCCTAACCCTAACCCTAACCCTAACCCTAACCCTAACCCTAACCCTAACCCTAACCCTAACCCTAACCCTAACCCTAACCCTAACCCTAACCCTAACCCTAACCCTAACCCTAACCCTAACCCTAACCCTAACCCTAACCCTAACCCTAACCCTAACCCTAACCCTAACCCTAACCCTAACCCTAACCCTAACCCTAACCCTAACCCTAACCCTAACCCTAACCCTAACCCTAACCCTAACCCTAACCCTAACCCTAACCCTAACCCTAACCCTAACCCTAACCCTAACCCTAACCCTAACCCTAACCCTAACCCTAACCCTAACCCTAACCCAACCCTAACCCTAACCCTAACCCTAACCCTAACCCTAACCCTAACCCTAACCCTAACCCTAACCCTAACCCTAACCCTAACCCTAACCCTAACCCTAACCCTAACCCTAACCCTAACCCTAACCCTAACCCTAACCCTAACCCTAACCCTAACCCTAACCCTAACCCTAACCCTAACCCTAACCCTAACCCTAACCCTAACCCTAACCCTAACCCTAACCCTAACCCTAACCTAACCCTAACCCTAACCCTAACCCTAACCCTAACCCTAACCCTAACCCTAACCCTAACCCCTAACCCTAACCCTAACCCTAACCCTAACCCTAACCCTAACCCTAACCCTAACCCTAACCCTAACCCTAACCCTAACCCTAACCCTAACCCTAACCCTAACCCTAACCCTAACCCTAACCCTAACCCTAACCCTAACCCTAACCCTAACCCTAACCCTAACCCTAACCCTAACCCTAACCCTAACCCTAACCCTAACCCTAACCCTAACCCTAACCCTAACCCTAACCCTAACCCTAACCCTAACCCTAACCCTAACCCTAACCCTAACCCTAACCCTAACCCTAACCCTAACCCTAACCCTAACCCTAACCCTAACCCTAACCCTAACCCTAACCCTAACCCTAACCCTAACCCTAACCCTAACCCTAACCCTAACCCTAACCCTAACCCTAACCCTAACCCTAACCCTAACCCTAACCCTAACCCTAACCCTAACCCTAACCCTAACCCTAACCCTAACCCTAACCCTAACCCTAACCCTAACCCTAACCCTAACCCTAACCCTAACCCTAACCCTAACCCTAACCCTAACCCTAACCCTAACCCTAACCCTAACCCTAACCCTAACCCTAACCCTAACCCTAACCCTAACCCTAACCCTAACCCTAACCCTAACCCTAACCCTAACCCTAACCCTAACCCTAACCCTAACCCTAACCCTAACCCTAACCCTAACCCTAACCCTAACCCTAACCCTAACCCTAACCCTAACCCTAACCCTAACCCTAACCCTAACCCTAACCCTAACCCTAACCCTAACCCTAACCCTAACCCTAACCCTAACCCTAACCCTAACCCTAACCCTAACCCTAACCCTAACCCTAACCCTAACCCTAACCCTAACCCTAACCCTAACCCTAACCCTAACCCTAACCCTAACCCTAACCCTAACCCTAACCCTAACCCTAACCCTAACCCTAACCCTAACCCTAACCCTAACCCTAACCCTAACCCTAACCCTAACCCTAACCCTAACCCTAACCCTAACCCTAACCCTAACCCTAACCCTAACCCTAACCCTAACCCTAACCCTAACCCTAACCCTAACCCTAACCCTAACCCTAACCCTAACCCTAACCCTAACCCTAACCCTAACCCTAACCCTAACCCTAACCCTAACCCTAACCCTAACCCTAACCCTAACCCTAACCCTAACCCTAACCCTAACCCTAACCCTAACCCTAACCCTAACCCTAACCCTAACCCTAACCCTAACCCTAACCCTAACCCTAACCCTAACCCTAACCCTAACCCTAACCCTAACCCTAACCCTAACCCTAACCCTAACCCTAACCCTAACCCTAACCCTAACCCTAACCCTAACCCTAACCCTAACCCTAACCCTAACCCTAACCCTAACCCTAACCCTAACCCTAACCCTAACCCTAACCCTAACCCTAACCCTAACCCTAACCCTAACCCTAACCCTAACCCTAACCCTAACCCTAACCCTAACCCTAACCCTAACCCTAACCCTAACCCTAACCCTAACCCTAACCCTAACCCTAACCCTAACCCTAACCCTAACCCTAACCCTAACCCTAACCCTAACCCTAACCCTAACCCTAACCCTAACCCTAACCCTAACCCTAACCCTAACCCTAACCCTAACCCTAACCCTAACCCTAACCCTAACCCTAACCCTAACCCTAACCCTAACCCTAACCCTAACCCTAACCCTAACCCTAACCCTAACCCTAACCCTACAACCCTAACCCTAACCCTAACCCTAACCCTAACCCTAACCCTAACCCTAACCCTAACCCTAACCCTAACCCTAACCCTAACCCTAACCCTAACCCAACCCCTAACCCTAACCCTAACCCTAACCCTAACCCTAACCCTAACCCTAACCCTAACCCTAACCCTAACCCTAACCCTAACCCTAACCCTAACCCTAACCCTAACCCTAACCCTAACCCTAACCCTAACCCTAACCCTAACCCTAACCCTAACCCTAACCCTAACCCTAACCCTAACCCTAACCCTAACCCTAACCCTAACCCTAACCCTAACCCTAACCCTAACCCTAACCCTAACCCTAACCCTAACCCTAACCCTAACCCTAACCCTAACCCTAACCCTAACCCTAACCCTAACCCTAACCCTAACCCTAACCCTAACCCTAACCCTAACCCTAACCCTAACCCTAACCCTAACCCTAACCCTAACCCTAACCCTAACCCTAACCCTAACCCTAACCCTAACCCTAACCCTAACCCTAACCCTAACCCTAACCCTAACCCTAACCCTAACCCTAACCCTAACCCTAACCCTAACCCTAACCCTAACCCTAACCCTAACCCTAACCCTAACCCTAACCCTAACCCTAACCCTAACCCTAACCCTAACCCTAACCCTAACCCTAACCCTAACCCTAACCCTAACCCTAACCCTAACCCTAACCCTAACCCTAACCCTAACCCTAACCCTAACCCTAACCCTAACCCTAACCCTAACCCTAACCCTAACCCTAACCCTAACCCTAACCCTAACCCTAACCCTAACCCTAACCCTAACCCTAACCCTAACCCTAACCCTAACCCTAACCCTAACCCTAACCCTAACCCTAACCCTAACCCTAACCCTAACCCTAACCCTAACCCTAACCCTAACCCTAACCCTAACCCTAACCCTAACCCTAACCCTAACCCTAACCCTAACCCTAACCCTAACCCTAACCCTAACCCTAACCCTAACCCTAACCCTAACCCTAACCCTAACCCTAACCCTAACCCTAACCCTAACCCTAACCCTAACCCTAACCCTAACCCTAACCCTAACCCTAACCCTAACCCTAACCCTAACCCTAACCCTAACCCTAACCCTAACCCTAACCCTAACCCTAACCCTAACCCTAACCCTAACCCTAACCCTAACCCTAACCCTAACCCTAACCCTAACCCTAACCCTAACCCTAACCCTAACCCTAACCCTAACCCTAACCCTAACCCTAACCCTAACCCTAACCCTAACCCTAACCCTAACCCTAACCCTAACCCTAACCCTAACCCTAACCCTAACCCTAACCCTAACCCTAACCCTAACCCTAACCCTAACCCTAACCCTAACCCTAACCCTAACCCTAACCCTAACCCTAACCCTAACCCTAACCCTAACCCTAACCCTAACCCTAACCCTAACCCTAACCCTAACCCTAACCCTAACCCTAACCCTAACCCTAACCCTAACCCTAACCCTAACCCTAACCCTAACCCTAACCCTAACCCTAACCCTAACCCTAACCCTAACCCTAACCCTAACCCTAACCCTAACCCTAACCCTAACCCTAACCCTAACCCTAACCCTAACCCTAACCCTAACCCTAACCCTAACCCTAACCCTAACCCTAACCCTAACCCTAACCCTAACCCTAACCCTAACCCTAACCCTAACCCTAACCCTAACCCTAACCCTAACCCTAACCCTAACCCTAACCCTAACCCTAACCCTAACCCTAACCCTAACCCTAACCCTAACCCTAACCCTAACCCTAACCCTAACCCTAACCCTAACCCTAACCCTAACCCTAACCCTAACCCTAACCCTAACCCTAACCCTAACCCTAACCCTAACCCTAACCCTAACCCTAACCCTAACCCTAACCCTAACCCTAACCCTAACCCTAACCCTAACCCTAACCCTAACCCTAACCCTAACCCTAACCCTAACCCTAACCCTAACCCTAACCCTAACCCTAACCCTAACCCTAACCCTAACCCTAACCCTAACCCTAACCCTAACCCTAACCCTAACCCTAACCCTAACCCCTAACCCTAACCCTAACCCTAACCCTAACCCTAACCCTAACCCTACCCTAACCCCTACCCCCCCCCCCCCCCCCCCCCCCCCCCCCCCCCCCCCCCCCCCCCCCCCCCCCCCCCCCCCCCCCTCCCCCCCCCCCCCCCCCCCCCCCCCCCCCTCCCCCCCAACCCTAACCCTAACCCTAACCCTCACCCTCCCCCCTCCCCCCCCCCCTAACCCTACCCCTAACCCTAACCCTAACCCTAACCCTAACCCTAACCCTAACCCTAACCCTAACCCTAACCCTAACCCTAACCCTAACCCTAACCCTAACCCTAACCCTAACCCTAACCCTAACCCTAACCCTAACCCTATCCCTAACCCTAACCCTAACCCTAACCCTAACCCTAACCCTAACCCTAACCCTAACCCTATCGCTAACCCTAACCCTAACCCTAACCCTAACCCTAACCCTAACCCTAACCCTAACCCTAACCCTAACCCTACCCTAACCCTAACCCTAACCCTAACCCTAACCCTAACCCTAACCCTAACCCTACCCTAACCCTAACCCTAACCCTAACCCTAACCCTAACCCTAACCCTAACCCTACCCTAGCAATTGCCCCAAAACAGGTCCTTGTGGAACACCGCTAGTAACTGCACTCCAAGAAGAACCTTTGCCATCAACTACTACCCTCTGTCTCCTTCCAGCCAGCCAATTCCTAATCCAAACCTCTAATGCACCCTCAATGCCATATCTCCGTAATTTTTGCAGTAGCCTACCATGGGGTACCTTATCAAACGCCTTGCTAAAATCCATATACACCACATCTACTGCTTTACCCTCATCCACTTCCTTGGTCACCTTCTCAAAGAACTCATTAAAATTGGTGAGGCACGACCTGCCCTTCACAAAACCATGCTGACTATACTTGATCACATTATTCCTTTTCAGATGTTCATAAATCCTATCCCTTACAATTCTCTCTAAGACTTTGCCCACAACAGAAGTGAGACTCCCTGGCCTATCATTACGAGGGCTGTCTCTACTCCCCATCTTGAACAAGTGGACCATATTCGCTATCCTCCAGTCTTCTGGCACTATTCCTGTAGACAACGACGACATAACAATCAAGGCCAATTGCTCCGCTATCTCCTCCCTAGCTTCCCAGAGGATCCTAGGATAAATGCCATCTGGCCCAGGGGACTTATCTATTTTCACAATTTCCAGTATTCCCCGCACCTCTTCCCTACATACCTCAAAGCCATCTATTCTAATCACTTGTGACTCAATATTCACATCAGCAACAATGTCCTGTTCCTGAGTGAATACTGACGAAAAGTATTGATTTAGTGTCTCTCCAATCTCCTCTTCCTCCACGCACAACGTCCCACTACTATCCTTGACTGGACAGATACCTACCCTAGTCATCCTTTTATTCCTGACATACCTATACAAAGCCTTAGGGTTTGCCATAATCCTACCAACGAAGGACTATTCATGTCCCCTTCTCGCTGCTCTTAGCTCTCTCTTTGGATCCTTCCTGGCTACATTATAACTCTCAATCGCCCCAACTGAACCTTCATATCTTTACATATGCCGCTCTCTTCCCTATTACAAGGGATTCCAATTCCTTATTAAACTACTGCTCCCTCACAAGACCCTTTCCTCCCTGCCTGACTGGTGCATACTTATCAAGGGCACCCAATAGCTGCTCCTTGAACAAGCTCCACGTATCATTTGTGTCCTTCCCTTGAAGCCTATTTTTCCAATCCACACATCCTAAGTCATGCCTCACCGCATCATAATTTCCCTGCCCACAGCTATAACTCCTGCCCTGCAGTGCACACTTATCCCTCTCCATCACTAGAGCAAAAGTCACCGAGTTGTGGTCACTGTCCCCGAAGTCAACAGTGGCATATTCAAAATCAACATAGATTTATGAAATTGGTATCATTTTTTTGATACCAACTGGTAGATACATTCTGGCAAAGTTCCGAATTCTATGCAATTGGATTTTCAGAAGCACTTTTGACAATGTTCCATATTGAGAGTGCAAAATCACATTTTGTGGGATTGAATTCATTTGAACACATGTTTTTAGAATGGAAAAGCTGACAAAGTTTGGGAATAAAATAATCTTCTTGGACTGGAGGACTCGTGGGTTATCGCAGGGATCAGTGCTTGACTCCAGTTATTTACAATAAATATCAAAATTTGCTTGAGTGAGCCGAATCCAATATTTCCAAGTCTGCTGACAGCACGACATGATTTTGGATTGTAAGTGGAGTGGAAGATGTTAAAAAGCTCCAAGACGATTGAGATAAGTGGATTGAATGGGCAGATATTTGTGGGATGAAAAGCAAAGATGGGAGTTGTGACGTCCTGCATGTTGGTGGCAAAAATAGCCAGCAGCCTAACATTGGAAAAGGGATTGATTGTAAGTGTTGATTTATAAAGAGACATGTGCTCCTATTTTATGTTATTTTTTCTTTTCTGCTGTAAAGTCCATGCAGGGCAGTCAGTTCAGGAGTTGGACGCCAGTACTTGGAATGGCATTAGCATCCTGACCAGTGTGCATCGGCACACGAATTCCGTAATTGTAACACTGAAAAAGATGTGGATCACCATGTCCATCATACAGTGAAAGCAATATTGAAGGAACAGAAAGCATTTCGGACGATAAGTGGTGTGTTGAACTTCATTTCAATGGGTATTGATTACCGGAGTAAGAATGTCTTCATGCTGCTGTATAGGCCTTGATTAGATCTCAACTCGAACATTGTGCAGTACTCTGCAGTTTCGGTCTCCTTGACTAATTAATGACAAACCTGAATTTTTGGAAAAGCAATTAAAGATGACCAGACCGATATCTGAGTTGAGAGGCTTGTTGTGTGATCAGACTTTGAGTCGATTGGGCCTGTATTCAATGAGTTTTGAAAATCAGTGGAGATCTCAGCGAAATATGCCAAACTCTGACAGGGCACAACAGATTAGTTGCAGGAATGACACATTCCGCTGGCTCAGACTTCTGAAGCAAGGGGCCACAGTATTAGGTACAGGCAGGCCAGCATGCATTGATATGAGAATAATTGTCCGCACTCTGAGCCGAAGGACGTGGGGAATTCTATAACACATCAGGCTGTGGAAGCCTCGGCACTGAATATAAAAGAGAAACTATTTTTCGACACTAAAGGAATGGAGAGAGCGAGGGACTATGCTGTGGAGATTGTGAATCAGCCGTCATTGCAGTGAGTAACACTGCAATCCAATAACAAGTTATCGAATCAAAACAAAAATTACAGTAAACCTATTACAAAAGGGACGACATTCTAAGTGAATCTGTAAAAATTATATTTCAATGAAATAGTACAGTTAAGAATCACTTTAATATTACAATCACAGACTGCAGCACTATTACTTTCACAAATTCTTCTACAGAAAGTGTGCCAAACTACTGGCCACGTGAAGCTAAAGTTGAGTGCCAGTCCTCCTTAAGATTCTCCCTCGGTTTGAAATAAGGTTCCCTTCAAATTGTTTCCTGGCTTGTAAGCCTGATTGCGTTCCTGTCGGATGTGATCTCATTGATTTTGCGTTTTTCACACAGAGGTAACTTTCGATATCAGCTGGTGCTGGGGATTGAATCAGTAACACTGAATGGGAGTTTATTTTTCAAATATAAAATCCGAATTCACGAATGGCTTTATTGCCAAATCGTGTTTCATAATCATGCATTGGAGGAGAACTGCTGTATATTGAATGGAGGAGAAAAATGAAGGACAAAATGGACTATTGCAGTTCCTATTTTACCATTTCTGTTGGTGAATCATATTAAAGGGTATGTACACTATGGGGAAAAGTGCATTGAGGACTTGTTTGGCCATAAAATGGAAAGGAATGAAGTTTCAATGCGTTGAATGGCCTACTCTATTCCGGATGTTTCTGTGCTATCTGTGGGAAATCTCTGTCAATGTTGTCACACTCTCAGATGTTAGGATGCAGACCACTGCAGGGTGGGCAAGACAGTGTTTCCAGTTCTCTTTTCCAATACTGAGGCTGGGCCCAGGCGTTTTTGTCGAGTTTGATACTTGATGAAATGATTAATACATCGATATTGCATCGATATTTCATAGAAAATTGACAAATTTATCACATTTCAGTGAGTCTGGAATGAGTTTTGGCCAGACCTGAAGAAGCAGAGTAGACTTGCGTCCGACAAGTACGTTGGTGGGGCAAGTTAGTGCGCATAAACGACATTTGTTTCAAGGTCATTATTATTGACTCCAGACTTCAAATGTCCATTTTTATTAAAAGTGTTCAGCTTCCACCAGCTGGCAGAGCATTAGACTCGTCTAAATTACTAGTCCAGTGAAATTTCCTCAATACTAGCATTTCCACTTGGGGGTCTCATTGACGATTGCACTGAGCAGGTTATTGATAGTTCTGTCAAAAATAACTTCCTCATTTTTGACGATCGTGATCGTGCTGAGGGGGTAGTAATTGCTCAAATTGTAATTATGTTTCTTTCAGTGAACTGGACATAGTTGAGTAACGTTCAACTTTGTCAGGGTGATGTCACAGTTGGAGTGGAATAGCTTCTCCAGGATCACGGGTTGTTATGCAGCACAGGTATTCAGTCCCATTGCAGGAATATTGTCACAGTCCAATGTTCAGCTGCTCTTCATGTTACATGAAGCGAAAATAATTGGTTGAAGACTGACATCTGTGATTCTGTCAACGTCATGATGAGAGTGAGTTCGATCATTCCCTCAACACTTCTGGCTGAGGAGAGTGCATGTACTGCACTCTTGTCTTTTACATTGTCAGACTATTGAGGGGACATTTGTGAAGCGTTTTACACTAGCGATTAATTTTTAATACTCCGTCAATATTTATGACTGAATGTAGCAGGAAAGCAGTTCCTCGATCTGACCTGTCCGTTTTGCGATCATTGTGCCAGCTCTATCAGATGTTATTTGTGATATTTCAAATATTATTAGCAAGCTGTGATAGCTTGATCATTTGGTAATCAGTTCACATGGTTCTGAAACCGGCGTGTGCGCACCCACACTCGTCACTGAACGATACATTGGCCTATAGGCAATTGCAAACTCAAGGTGACGAAAAGTCTGGAAGTGTAAACTTGCTGGTTACCTTGCAAACGACACCCGGAACCTCAACCTGAGCGACAATACTTCTCAAAACTCGCTAATGCGTTCTACGTTTTGAGTGTACGATAAACTAGACAATGTCGTAGGGAGCCCTGGAGGGAGAACGTATGAAATATGAAGAACAGTCGTAATGCCGCCAAGCTGTGAAGTTAAGAAATTGAATTTTATCTTCTGCAGGCAGTGACGTACCAAAGTATAAAGGGAGATTTTACTCGAGTCAGGACTGGACTTCATTGTAACATAGCAGCAGCCCAGAAGGGAACTAACATAAGAAAATAAGGCGATAGGAGTAGAAATGAGGCTATTCAGTCCATCGAGACTACTCTGCCATTTGCTCATGGGTGATAGATTTTCAAACCTGTTATCCTGCTTTCTATCCATAACCTTTGATCTCTTGTTCGTCAAGTGCTTATCTACCACTGTATTAAATATACTCCATGACATGGCCTACACAACAATCTGTGACAATGAATTCCACAGATTCACTCCTCTCGAGTGAAGCATGTCTCTCTTTATTTCCCTCCTTAAGTATCTTCACTTTTTTTTCTGGAGCAGTGCCCTTGGATACTTGTTTCTCCTCCAATGGAATAGTCTTCCAAAATTCCATTCCGTCCAGGGTGTCGAGTATTCATCACATGGTAAGCCTTTCATTCGTGGTATAATTCTCATGAAACTCCTCGAGAAACGCTCCAAGGCCAGTGTACACTACCTGAGGTATGAAGCCCATAATATTCAAAATGTGGACTGCACACATCCTTATAAAGCTTAAGAAACCCCGCTTTTATATTCTGGTCCTTTCGAGATGTTGGACCCCATTGTTTTTGTCTTCCGAATTGCCAGCTCAATAACCAGTTCACAGAAAGTGCGTACCGGACTTTGAATCCAAATTTCCATTCCACTGCAGAATTCTGATATTTTTTCGCATTCAGCAAATAGTGAATGTTCCGACCTTTCCTGTTTAAGTGCATGATCTCACAATGTCACACATCATTTTTCATCTGTCATTTCCTTTGCCCACTCTCCTCACCTATCTATATCTCTCTGCAGCCTCGCTGCTTCCTCAATACTACATGTCCCTCACCTACCCTTCTCTCATCTACGAACGTAGCCAGAATGACCACAGTTACTTCATTCCAATTATTTCTGGAAAAAGTGAAAAGTTGTGATCCCAACACTGACGCTTCTAGAACACCACTAGTCAGCGACTTCAATCCTCAGAAGGATAATGTTTTCCACCACCCCTACGTTCTGTCAGGCAGGCAATCTTCTACATAAACTTGCCACTCACACCGTCCCGCCAGATTTTTCTGAGCAGCCTCTTGCGTGATACCTTATCAAAGGCCTTCTAGAAATCGAGATAGACAACATTCTTTGGCTCTATTTAGTCTAACCTCCCAGAAGAATTCTCATTTGGCATGAGAGTAAGGTGCTTTCTCGAAAGGGAGAGAAAGCAGACGTCATGGCTATTCCGAGAGACAGAATGGAAATTTTCTTCAAAACGTTCTCCTTTTAGTCTCGCCAGTGGAAAGGACACTGGATTGTGAGCAGCAGTGAAGGTGGACTGAATCGAAAGAGGAGAATTGAAATGCTGCTTCACCTCTAAGGTGCGATTTGTCGCTTGCACAGTTCGAAGCGAAGATGTTAATGGGCAAGCGTTGCAGCTTCTGCGAATGCATAGTGGGTGCCAACGAGATTGAACAATTGTTTCAGATGAGAACGAGTTTCACAGCGGAAATGGTCCCTGTGGAAGTCTCATAGTGTCTGGGAGGGGAGGATATGTTTGATGGTGCTGTCCTGCTGGAGTTTGAAGAAGTGGTGTGGAATGATTTTTGAATGTGCAACAAGCGCATCAATGGAAAAGTACATGTTTTTTTTGCTTTCGTTTTGAAAATCATTATCAATTTATTAGAGAGAGTAGGAGATTTATTTTCATTCTCATCGTGTTGTGAGACTTTCGAACTCTCTTCCCCAGAGAACATTCGAGACAGAGATATTAAATGTTTTGAGGCACAGACAGATAGCTTCATGAATAACAATCAAGTCAAGGGACTATCGGTGAATGGGCAGGGCTGTGCAATGAAGGTTTACAATGAAACTGTGAATGACGAGAACTTCCAGAAATACAAAGCAAGTTGTAATGATAATGTAAATAAATGTTTGAAATGCTGGCATTGATGTAATAAAGTCGCTATCGTGCCAGAGGACCAGGTGCTGTTCTCTCATGAGAAAGAGAGAGAGAGAGAGAGAGAGAGAGAGAGAGAGATCAATCCTGGCAGTTTGACTTGAAGGTCACCATACCCCAGGCGATTGGTGACGGCGAGAAAGCATAGCCTTCAAGTTAACCTCTGCCAGTGTGGGGAATTGATCTTGCGTTGTTGGCCTACTTCTGCACCAGAAACCAGCCATACAGCCGACTGTGGGAGACTAAGAAACTGCGTTAGGCAGAAGTAGGGAGCTAAATGAAGAATAGAAACTTTTATAACAATCAATAAGCTGCCAGTTAGACAACATTCGAAATAACAGCTGAGCAAAAAAGAAAAATATCCATCATTAATGAGGCAATTGTTTCGATGCTGTCATCAGCTGAGTACAATAAGATGAGACAACTGGAATAACTAGAATTACGACTTGTGTTTGAATATTTATAATTATAAAGTTGATGAATATTTTTGACTTTTCGGTAAAAGAAACTGTGCATATGCTTTCATAGGAGTTTGAAGCTGATGTAGTAAATTGTTTGGAGAGTGCATTCTCATGGGATATCGCTCCCGAGCACATGCTTAAAGATAACCGAGATTAAAAAAGAAGTGTTCTTGTGCTGTCTGGTCACTGAGATTGACCCAAGGGGTCTGAATGACGGGAAATTCTTGTAACATGGAGCTCAGGACAGAATCAAATGAGGACGGACCTTATTGATTGTTGCAGCAGGTTTGAAGGTCCCATGTTGGAATTTACTCGTACATGACGTTTTAAAAAAAAACAATCTTCTTCTTCCGCCTATCTGCTCCTCAGTGGGACCTGACATTTTGCTCAACCTGGGAATCATTTGGAAAAATACCAGGAGCATTCTAAAATTGATATCACAGAATATCGAGGGTTTCCGGGCACAGGTGAATACATCCAATCATGAGGGTTTGGAAAATTGGGCTGTCATTCAATGAGAGGCTCTGCATTAGAATGGAGTAGATATTGAACGAGGTGAGTTCAAAAAGATTGCAAAAGAAATCCAGCTCGGCCTCGTGCTAACGATTGCTAAGTCACAATCAAAGATAATGCCTCCGAGAGAAATTAATGCCAGATTCAATACAATGAGTGGACAAATCTGCTGACCTCATTCCCAGTTAAAAAGTTACAGAACAAATGCTCATCCAATACTCTCCAACATCTGAAGTCATAGCATATCCATTCACCCATCTTCCTAGAAACACGAGTCCCCATTGCTCGACGCAATCGAAATTATTTCATTTCAGAATTTGTAAACCTACAATCATATCCTTCTCTTAAGTTCTCTCTCAATCTCTCCCATTCTTATTCCTAAATTGTGCACAATTTCGCTGGCAGTGATTTTCTTATCCATACCACCTCTTGCCAGGGCACAATAGAGATGTGGAGGTGTGAATGGATGGGTGCTGCTCGTCCTGATCCTTCTCGCAAGGGCTCGAAGAAGCCCCGTGCTCGGCAACGATCTTACACAGTGTTACAACGTGCATTGGGTTGATACACATAGCTCGAGAATCTGAGATGGTGTCTGTTCAATTCACTAGTGCTCGCGCACAGTACATCGAGGTGAACAGACAAACTGGCCCGCGTTTGCAGATGAATGCAACTGTGTGGTCTGTTCTGCTCCTGGTGCTGGACAGATAGCTACTGCACTGATGAGCCATGCAGTTTTCTACACTGGCAAAAAGGCCTATTTGAATTAAGCGGTACATTAGCCAGGTATGCACAGCGCCCCAAGCTGCGTAGAGATCTCGTTTGAGATCATTCTGAAGCTCTGAGGAGGATTGATTAATTGATTTACTAGCCACGTCAGCATAGTTGGTAGAAAATCATTTGATGTTTTCATTTTTGTGCCTCAGTCATACAAAATCTCATTCTTCCAAACCCGCCGTTTTCTGTCAAACCCCACATTTCTGAAACTTGTTGTCCATTATTAATTATTCAGTTAGTATGTGAGGACCTGTCCCTCTTATTATGGACGAGAGAAAACTCCGTCAAAATGTATGAAATTGTCGCTTCCACCTGAGCATTTTCTTATTGTAAAGGTCCGTGTGAGGTGCTGTCTTCCAGATGTAATTCCATTGGCCAACATACCAGATGTTGACAAAAGCATAAATTCCCTAAAAATGCTTGAGTTAAAATACAACAAAAGAAAGAGAGTCTTGGAAGAATTTAGTCTTTTTGGAAATCTTAATAGAATACCAGATTATTTTGCTACTAAACTGCAACTCTTCCAAAATGCTAACATTCCATAAACAAACACTTATCAAACTTCAAAGTCCGAAAACAGTTCGTCTCACAATAGTTTTCCTCTCCAAGAAGAAAGAAAATCCAAAGGCAATTGAGAGGGAAATCTCAGAGTCGAGGTGTAGCAGCTGAGAGAGATTACCCAACGCTGCTGAAATCCGAGCAATAACTGGCTAATGTTAAGTCAAATATTCCTGGTGCAGTTAGAGCGTCACGCACACTCTACCAAAGCAGACCACCACTCCACAGAATCAGGAACGGACTACAATGATCATAAAGTAGCGGCCGTATTCGTACCCCATGCACCACTATAGTAGCTGCTCAGAAAGTGCCAAGCATCAACGATGCTGAAAAATGATGATCAGATAAACGTAGAAGTGAAGCATAAATAATTGCCAGAAAAGGATAAAGCAGGCCTATTGATCAGACATCAACGGTGCCAGGAACCCAGCACTAACTTCTCTGCCGAAATACAGCAGCGTCATACAGGTTCTGAAGAGAAAACATCATCTCTCTCTCTCACCTCTTCCTTTGCAATCAGAGCTGGGTCATGATCCCAATTGCCAAAGGTGCCAACATGTCTCACACACACACAAAATATTATAGTGATATGAGTTGTCATCAAAGTTGTTAACTGGAGTAATTGATGTCAGTTTCTACGGTTCTTAATTGTGACATTAGTGGGTTTGCATCTTCTGTCAGTAGAGGGTTTCCTTCAATCTGATATTAACCACATTAAGGGGCAGCATCATCTCCGAGACCATTTGGTTCAGCAGTTGCAGGGAGAACAAGATAAAGAGAAGCATAGAACATCAGATTATTAAAGCAAAAGATAAGAATCAGCGAACCTTTGATGGATTATTGCAAAAAAAATCAGATTCGGAAAACTAAATCTTGAAAATTACATCAATGCGCAGACGTTTATCATCGCATCTTGACATGCTTTGTCAAGATTAGCCACAGTTCTAGTTGTGAAAACCACCAGTAATAATGATTGTCAGGTCGGTTAGTATTCCAACCTCGCTATTGTTTGCGTTCGTTGGAACTCTGTCTCTGTCAATTCAGTACGTTATGGTGAAGATCATTGCTATTTCTGTTGTTTATATTCAGCAAAGACGTAAACTTTTATCTTCAGTTTCAGACACAATCCCTACTTAATTTCCATGAATATCAGACTCCTCACCTATAAACATCGAAGAAGGAACAAGACTGTTCATATCTTCAAGTCTCCCTCTTACCCTGAACTTCTTTATGTCTCCGTACTCCCTCTGTCATCAAACCTGACCAGAACCACATCCATAGTATCTCTGCCTCAGTGCTATTGCTGATCAAAGAAAATTCTACCCCTTCCGTAATTGCAGATGTCATAGTTTAATTTCTATTCTTGGCACTCTTCTCGGTCGCAAATATTCCACAATAAACGTGTCTACAGTTATTTCAAAACAAAATCTCCTGATCACAGGTCTAATGATACTGGGTGTTTAATTCAGAGCCAGAGGTCATGACTGTGAGGCATTGTAGCAAATCCAACGACAGGTGATGGACGAACATCTATGCGAAGGACAAAAATTGGAATGAAACATGTCTTGGTTGTTGACACGCATGAGCCATCAGATTTCTTTTATTAAAGCCTACCTGTATAAATGACGATCTTTGTTGAAGAAGTTTTGTATCATTGATGATAGTAAGGACTGCAGATTCTGGAATTCAGAGTCGGTAAACTGAAGCTGGAAAGTTACAGCACTAAGTCAGCAGCGGAGGAACAGGAAATTCGATTTTCAGGACCTTTCATCAGGACTCTGACAAATGGCCCTGACCGAAACGTTCACTTTCAAGCACTTCCGATATTATTTTACCTGCTCTGCTCTTTTAGCTTCACATTTTATCGAACTCAACGTTAATCGAATTAATGAACTTTTTAAAAAACATCTCAGTGTATTGAAGGTTGGTAAAGCTGGTGCATCCAATGCGCTATGTCACGGAGCACTGAGGACGTAACAATAGAGTGAGTGGTAAAATTACAGATTATTCTTCAAAGCAGTTCAGATTCCGTAAATGATCCTGGTGGCTGGAAAGCTGTTTTCTTGAACCTGAACATTTGAAACAAGGCAGAACACGAAACAGTGCATATATTGACATCAGCTGTGAGTAAAACATTGTAACGTTTTATAAGGAGTGTGACAGTTTGATACTTACGGAATAATAAATGATTTGGTAGAGTCGGCTAAAATTCAGGAAATGGAAATCATCTTTGACAAACCCGCTGGAGATTCTCTAGAATGTCCGTAGTGACATCGACAACTGACAGTGAAATACTTCAAGTTTCAGAAGACCTTTGACGTGATTGAATGCAGGTGAGTAGGGAATGTTCGAGTCCACGAGTTGGAAGGGGTGGGAAAATACTACATGGATTAAAAATTGGATAAGTGAGAGAATGAAGACAGCAATATTTCTATTCTGGACTGAAGACGTGTGTCGTATAAGAAGGATTTTGGACAATGGTTGTTTGCAATTATAGAACTGATTAAGATGTGAACGACAAGTACAATCACTCTCATTTACGGTTATTTAATTATGAGAGAATGGAAAGTGCTTTTGTTGAAAAAGACGTGGATGCCCTTGCTCATGCGACATTAACAGAATTCGTGCAGTGTCGATAGCAAGTCAATGATTTGTGCCCCTTCATGAAAAATTATTGAAGTAGCAGAGTAAATATGTCTTTCCCAATGATAGTGCTTTATTGCAAGAGTACTTGAGGTGTTGTGCAGTGATGTGCTTTCTTTAATGCATAACGACATCTTTGTCACTGAGACAGTCGAATAAACCCCGCCATGACGGTACCACGAGGAGCACAGAACATGTTTATTTTGTAGTGCTATGGCAGAATAAGAAGTTGAAACTACCGTGGTTTTCGGTGTTTTCCCCGAGCTGCCAAGTTGACTTGGAGATTTTTCATCCCCTGTCCAGGTGCAATTTTCAGTGGTTTGAAACCTCCAGGGAACTGCTGCTGTATTTGGTTCTGCCTCTACTGCTGCCAGTTGCCTATTCGAGTTGTTCCATGTAGTGGACAATATTTTAGGTCTATTTGCATATGTATGTGGATGGAATATAAGGTAGCCCGGAAGGACCTGAAGAGAGAGCTAAGAGCAGCAAGGAGGGGACATGAAAGGTCCTTAGTTGGTAGGATTAGGGAAAACCCGAAGGCTTTCTATAGGTACGTTAGGAATAAAAGAATGACTAGGGTAGGAATAGGTCCAATCAAGGATATTAATGGGAAGTTGCGTGTGGAGGCTGAAGAGATTGGGGAGGCACTGAATGAATACTTTTCGTCAGTATTCACTCAGGAACAGGACATTGTTGTCAATATGAATACTGAGGCACGAATAAGTAGAATGGATGGCTTTGAGATATGTAGGGAAGAGGTGTTGGAAATTCTGGCAAGGGTGAAAACAGATAAGTCCCCTGGGCCTGATGGCATTTATCCTAGGATTCTCCTGGAAGCAAGGGAGGAGATTGCAGAGCCATTGGCCTTGATTTTTGTGTCCTCATTGTCTACAGGAGTAGTTCCAGAGGACTGGAGGCTAGCAAACGTGGTTCCCTTGTTCAAGAAGGGGAGTAGGGATAATCCTATTAACTATAGGCCAGTGAGTCTCACTTCTGTTGTGGGCAAAGTCTTAGAGAGAATTGTAAGGGATAGGATTTATGCACATCTGGATAAGAATAATGTGATCAAGGATAGGCCGCATGGTTTTGTGAAGGGCAGGTCGTGCCTCACAAACCTTATTGAATTCTTTGAGAATGTGACGAAGGAGGTAGATGAGGGGAAAGCGGTAGATGTGGTATATATGGATTTTAGTAAGGCGTTTGATAAGGTCCCCCAATGGTAGGCTACTGCAGAAAATACAGAGATATGGCATTGAGGGTGAGTTGGAGGTTTGGATTAGGACTTCGCTGGCTGGAAGAAGACAGATGGTAGTAGTTGATGGCAAAGGTTCATCTTGGAGTGCCGTCACTAGCGGTGTTCCACAAGGATCTGTTTTGGGACCATTGCTGTTTGTCATTTTTATAAATGACCTGGAGGAAGGGTTAGAAGGTTGGGTGAGCAAGTTTGCGGATGATACGAAAGTCGGAGGAGTTGTAGACAGTGAAGAAGGATGTAGCAGGTTACAGCGGGATATAGAGAAGCTGCAGAGCCGGGCAGAAAGGTGGCAAATGGAGTTCAATGTAGCTAAGTGTGAGGTGATTCACTTTGGTAAGAGTAACAAAAAGATGGGGTACTGGGCTAATGGTCGGATACTTGGTAGTGTGGAAGAGCAGAGGGATCTTGGTGTCCATGTACACAGATCTCTGAAAGTTGCCACCCAGGTAAATAGTGCAGTGAAGAAGGCTTATGGCATACTGGCTTTTATTGGTAGAGGAATTGAGTTCCAGAGTCCTGAGGTCATGCTGCAGTTGTATAAGACTCTGGTGCGGCCGCATCTGGAATATTGTGTGCAGTTTTGGTCGCCATACTATAGGAAGGATGTGGAGGCACTGGAACGGGTGCAGAGGAAGTTTACCAGGATGTTGGCTGATATGGTAGGAAGATCCTATGAGGAAAGGCTGAGGCACTTGGGGTTGTTTTCATTGGAGAAAAGAAGGTTTAGGGGTGACTTGATAGAGGTGTACAAGATGATTAGAGGGTTAGATAGGGTTGACAGTGAGAACCTTTTTCCACGTATGGAGTCAGCTATTACAAGGGGGCATAGCTTTAAAATTAAGGGGGGGGGGTAGATATAGGACTGATGTTAGGGGTAGGTTCTTCACTCAGCGAGTCGTAAGTTCATGGAATGCCCTGCCAGTAGCAGTGGTGGACTCTCCCTCTATATGGGTATTTAAGCGGGCATTGGATAGGTATATGGAGGATAGTGGGTTAGTGTAGGTTAGGTGGGCTTTGATCGGCGCAACATCGAGGGCCGAAGGGCCTGTACTGCGCTGTATTCTTCTATGTTCTATGTTCTATGTTCTATGAATCTGTGGATGATTGCCATGCTTCTGGATATTCTCTGAACATCCTCTGTTTAGCTCGTCCACAGACTAAAACTTCGAATGTCAAAATAAAATGGCTATTTGACAAGCGAAACAGTGAACAACCAGAGCATTTCTAGATGCATTGCACTCATCCACAGACTCCATCAACAACCTTCCTGACCTGCACTCAATATAACACGACAATGAAGTAGTATGACCACGACTGTAAGCATCAGGGACTGAAGCAAATAAGTTCCACACGACACAGTACAGCAGCGATTAACAGAAGGTTCCAAACCACTGAAGATGTTACGTAGGCAGGGAAGAACACATCTGCAAATCAGCGTCCCAGCGCGGTGAACATACCCACACGACAATAACTGGCACCCGAGATGCAATTATTTACATAAAACTTGAAGTTGAAAATTGATGGTTATGGCCAGACACTCAATGTGTCTCAAACAACCATTGATACGGTGCGAAGTTTCATACATTTATCCGACGCCCGGTAATCTGCGTGCCTCTGTTGACCGGCAAAGGTTATGAACAGAGTGGTACAGGCTCTGAATTATCTGTGAACACTTTAAAGTGTTATTGCTGTGTGACGCTGCATTGAAATTAAGGTTATCCATCCTCTTGTCAGCAGCCACAAAATATTAATTCTGACACAGTTCAGCATTCCCACCAGCGTCCGACTTCCGGAAAGAACATGGGACTGACTTCTCGGAGATGGAAAACGCCTCCGAACCTAGATTTAAAAAAGGCTTCCTATCTACGTCCAGAAAATCATGTTAATGTAACATGTAATGCACTGAATAATGAAGCTACGTGGAACAATGTGGAACATCCTTTCTGTGCAGTCCCTGCTGCATTTGTTTGTGGTGTTGAAGCATCACTGATACCTCCTCGCTCCTTTGTTAGTAAGTTGAGGAACTGAATGGTCTCCTACTGTTCCTGTGTACGTGGCTCCAGGTGGGAAATCGTTTATTTCTTATTCTGTGCAAGTGACGCATGAGTCTGAGCAGACTCCTTGAGATTTTGTGCAACTGGACGGATTGACGGAACGAGTTATTCCACTTCTTGTCCCACAGTTTTGTTGGGCTGAATGACTTCCCCATAGTTTGGGGAGTCCAGCCTGAGGTGCTGAATGTGCTCCTCCGTTTACTGTGGAAATTTGCAGGGACTGGCAATGCTGCTACGTGAACCGTACTGAGATTTTAACAGCACGAGTTTGAATGCTGTCCAGGAGATTGATTGCTTCAGGAGTTGATGGGGGCAAATTGATTTTATATTGCGCAATCCTCAATAAATGCCCCTATTCTGATAGGAGTCAACTCAATGCGATGAATGGCCTGCTTCCATATTGTAGCTATTCGATCAAAACAAACAGCAGGTTTCTGGGTCGAGGAAGCTATCCAGAGAATTTCCTGTAGTGGTGTCACGTGGCTGAGATGATTGAAGTCAAGCGATGATAAATCTTCCCTTGCAATGTGAATGACTCAAAACAGTGGAGAGGATACAAACGATTTCCATGAAATGCAACTTCCCACCTGCTCCTTTATTTCAGATTCAGTCAGAAACAATGACTTGATATCAGGGTCAGTCATTCTTAAATGAGCCATTGTGTTCACTTCTTTTGTTCCTATCAATAGGCCATGGGGTAGGAGCAGGGACAGTTCAATTCAAACAGAGGGTAATGATAGTCAGGAATTTTATTTTGCATTGAATTGGGGAACAGGATCACTCGAAGCATTTAGAAAGAGAATCTCGATTGATTACGATCTGTCAGAGAATTGGGGGCAATGCTGAATTGTACATCAGGGAGGATTTGAGACCAAGAGCAGATCAATCATTATTTTCGCTAAAGGCAAGGTGGGCTTGGACCGGAAATGTACTGTTCCTTTTTCTAATATTCTCACATTCACTTATTGGAAAGTTAATTTTTGTTAGCTTCCAGAACGTCTGTTATTGATGTATCTACTCACAGAGACCAACAACTTTGTGAGCCAACTCTGGATGAGGTATGAGAACTGTCGTCACAAAGAATCTGGTTCCACAACATGACCAAATGAATGAACCACCAGTCGTCGAGAGGGAAATCTCTTAAAGTGAGATGAGGGATCTCTTTGGTACTCAATTATATTTTCCAAACCACCCCAAACTGTGTGTGACAGTCTTGACAGGCTGAATGGTTTTCTCTGCTTCTGTGCAAGAGGTTATAGGAAAAAGTGGCCTACAACTCGTTCTCTCTAGCAGGTTTGAGGGACTGAACAAAAAAAAAAGGAAAATAGGATTACGGAGCAGGAGTGGGTTGTCAAATCATTCTCCACCAGTATCAGGATCGTGGCTGACAAGGTTGTGGTCTCAGACCCACTTTCATGTATTTGTCCCATTATCCCTGACTCACTTCGCTGCCAAGTGTTTAAGTAACTCAGTTTGAGCAAATGTAAACAGAGAGGCCCCGTAAACATCTGGCGAAGATAATTCCCACTTGTAATACCTTTTTTTGAATTTCTCCTCATAACTTTCTCTCGTCGTACAGCATGTAAGTATCCCTGCGCCAACAAGTTATACTAAATGGATCTCGTCCCATTTGCCAGAAATTGTCACCATTCCTCCAAATTCTTCCTATCAATTTGCCCATCCAAATATCTTTTAAATATTGTAATTTTATCAGCTTCCATCAGTTTCTCTGACAGCTCTCACCGAAAACCTTTGCCCTCTATTGGCGAAATCACCAACCTGGGATAACATAACTTGGCTATTCATGCCATCCAGGCCTCTCATGACTTTATAAAGCTCTACAATGCCAGATCTCGGCCTCTGGTTCTCCAATTAAGTGCTTTTACCCTAAACATCCCTTTTCTGCTCCTCGGCTGCTGCCTGACCTGTACCACTCTAATCTACACTCTGATTTCCAGCATCTGCAATCCTCACTTTTGCCCTAGAACACTGTGCAGTCTTTCCCCAGTGGTAAAACCCTTCAGTCCTGTTATCATTCTTGTAAAACGTTTCTGCACCCTCTCGAGTTTATCAACATCCTTCACATAGCAGAGTGTACCAAATTGATCTCAGTATTCTGAATGTGGTCTTCCCAACTTCCTATGCATACGCAACATTTCATTCCAACTCCTGGGATCAGAATATTGACCAATGACGGGAAGTGTGCCAAATGCGTTCTCTGCCAGCCTATCGAATTTTAAGTCCAATTCCAAATCCAAATGTGCCTGCAACCTGGGGTCCCTTTTCTCAACAATACTCCCGAGGCCCCAGCATAAATGGTATATTTACTGGCCTGCTTTACATTCCCAATGTACAACAAATCACATTAATCTAAATTAAACATGATATTTCCCTCCTTAGCCAGTTGGGCAAACTGATCAATTTAACTCTGAGATAATATTCTTTGGTGAACTCTGTACGATGTATTTTGATGTAATCTATAAATTGACTAATCAGGAAGATATCCACCTCAAAATAATTGACATAAATTGAAGAAAAGCAGGAGACTCAACAATGATCATTGTGGCAGATCGTTGGTCACAGTCGTCGATTCTGAATAGTAATCTTCTACCGCCAGTCTCTGTCACATACATTCAATCTAATTTTGTAGTCAATTATGTAGCTCATCCTACACCTACTTATTATCTAAAACATAGAGATTTTCGGGCATCTGAACTTTTATCAAAAGCCTTGCCGATGTCCATACTGAGAACGTCGAAGGCCCATTTCTTGATCAATCTTCGTTGTCATGTCTTCAACAATCCCTATTAATTAGAGACACCCGATTTCCTGCATGCCAAGCAATGCCAGATATGTCAAATTAGTCTGAACCGTTTAAACGCATATAATCCTATCCCACAGAATCGCCTTCTACAATGGATCCATTACGGAGTATCATCTAGTTACCAAGCGTTTCTTGCCACAGTTTCCTTTTCGCATCACGTTCCTCCACGCATCACAACAATTATTAAATATAACCAGATTGAAAACTTTCCAAAGTAAAAATCAACAATTATCTCGATTCAGTATGTCCTGTTAGCTAACAACCCTTCGTTGTTCCTGTGAAACGCATGGGAAATGGCCAATAATATACGTTTCAGACTCTGTCAGGGTCTGTTTTAAGGACGAGTCAGACTAGTTTCTTTAATCTGCTAAAGGTATCCAGTTTAAGACTAAAACAAAATTACTCAAACAATGATGGAAAGATAAACGTACAGAACAATTTTCATTCTACAAATATGGACATTGATATTTCTCTTTTGAAAAGTACTGACACGTGCACGTGCACGAGTATGCACACGCACACGCACACACATATAAGCAAACGCATGGGCCGTTTGAGCACAAACCGAAAAACAACATCTATGCACAGTATTAACTGGAAAGGACTTCGTCCAAATATTACATGACCTAATGACAAATGGACAATGAGAGATTGTCCCAAATATTCTTCAGCTTCTGACGTTTTTATGCTTTTGAAAGTTACTGGCGACGTCACTAATTCCAGGTAAATTTGAATTGACATAATTTTATTTGGACGGATTCATGTACCAGGTCACATAAATCCCTCTGTACCACCGAGTGCAACATTTGCTCTCTAGTTGCATAATGTACTGATGTTTTAGCTTTCCCACAAAAGACAAAACACCCATCACTCACGCTGTTATTTTTTCTGACCTTTACTACAGTCACAATGCTTGCCTCTCTGTACCATTTGCCGGAGATCAGCTTCAACACGACATCTTATTGGAGGACTATGCTGATGTATTTACAAATTGAAATCGAAACCATTTCGCCCATTTGTCCAAAATCATTAATTTAGATTATAAATTGTTGATGATTGCACGCTGTCCCAATTGTAATTCCACCAGTTACCGTTTCCCAAATTGAAAATAATTAACTTTCTGAACACAGTCTCCCTTTTGGATAAACAAGACTGCTCTGTTTGAATGCAACAGCGGAGAAATGTTGCGTGGCCTACTCCTGTGTTTTGTAGTTGGTTCTCAGGATAGTTCTGAGCACAGGAATAACCAATTAGGTCAAGTTGTTGTCAGATAATCAGATACAGGTCTTAAAATTATTGATACCGATCCTTGAGAGTTTATAAGACGAGCACTGAACACAGCTGAAAATGTGTTGCTTGAAAAGTGCAGCAGGCCAGGCAGCATCCAAGGAACAGGAGAATCGACGTTTCGGGCATAAGCCCTTCTTCAGCCCTGAAGAAGGGCTTATGCCCGGAACGTCGCTTCTTCTGCTCCTTGGATGTTGCCAGACCTGCTGCGCTTTACCAACAACACATTTTCAGCTCCGATCTCCAGCATCTGCGGTCCTCACTTTCTCCTCGAGCGCAGCACAAAGACTAACATTCGACTAGAACGCTGCATAATTAGAAAAGCTGTCTTTCAGATGCAGCAATTAATCTAGTATGAGATCTCAATCAGGAGCTCTACTTTTGACAGATAAGTCTTGAGGAGGAATGAAGATTTCCCAATAACCTGGTTAATATTTCGGCGTTTTACAACACAATCAAAGCATATAATCTTTTTAGCGTTAGGACACTGTGGTAAAGCGTTCTGATAATTAGACCAAACACCCAGAAAAATATTCACGTCTCGCGAAATCTGTAGGAATATGAGGGACTGGGTACTCCAAAATTCCAATATTTAAAGAAAATACGATCAATTTAATCGTAAGCTCTAAAAGTGAACATTTAGGGAACACTATATACAACTGTCAAGTCTGCCTTTCTCTTAACTGATTGTTATTGGCCTCCAACTCTATAGCAAAATTCTGTTTCAATGAAAACCAGTTTTAAAGTTATATCAAAATGGTTTCACTCTCATACAGCGGCTCTTCTCATCGGTGTTCGTCTTCTTTTGGCTCAGCATCGCCATGGGTCGTCTTCTTTCGTTTAAATGTAAAGGTGTTTCGTATGAAAACAAGGTAGCTTGATAAAGAGTATTATGCCGTGGCAATCTGTCGTGATGGCATTTCGTTTCTGTCGATGGCATTTCGTCTCTGTCTGACCTTCAAAATGCTTTTAATCCCCAACCATCGGTTCATCTCATTAGGTCGAGTTTGGCAAAAACAATACATCTGATCGCGTTCAGGCTTTAGTACCCTGACGCCCTCATTTAAACTGATTGATTAAATTCCAATTGTTATCAAAACAGCACCAACACAGGTATGTATTTCACAACCATATGTTACATATTTTGGATTTTCCAGCACACTCTGATAGTGTTAACTAGTCATTTGACAAGTGCTTGTAAGATCTCTATGTAAAACAGCGACTACACTTTTAAACGGAAAGTGCATGCATACAACTTCAGAACACGCCCACATTTAAGAATGAAATGAAACGTTATGATGAAAAGATGGCTTCATTTTTTTAAAAGTTCTTATTTAAAATAAGTTGTCACATAAACGATAAAATTGTGTAAACCTAGTACCAAATTCAATAATTCGTTTTCGATGGTATAGTGTTTTCTTTGGTGGGTGTCAGGTTACTTTGAAAAAAAGCCAATTTGCCATTCAATTCCATCATTGTCTTCCATTACCCGAACAGGTCCAACTGCTATATTGCTAACATCGATTATACATTTGAGGGGTTTCAAAAAGATCGGCGTAACCAAAACTGGTGAGATGGTCAAATTGTTTTTTATAGTTCACAAATGCTTCCTGTCATTGTCCCGTCCACCAAAACTTCTTGTTTTTCTTCAGTAAATCTGTTATGCGCGTTGTTACGCTGCTGAAGTCTGGGACAAAATTCCACTCCAATCTGCTTACTTCCAAAAATCGAAGGACCGTTTTCTTCGAGGTTAATCGTGGAAATTTCGCAATGGCTTTGGTCTTGGCATTCCTTGGGATCAACCTTCCATAACAGATGTCATAGCCAATAGCATCACCACTGCTTTCGCGAATTATGTTTTCTTAAAACATTTTACCAGTTTTGCTTCTCTAAATCTTTCAAAGATATCTGTCAACTGCAACATGTTATCTTTCCACGACTCACTAAAGATCATTACAGCGTCAAGATTGACAGCACCGTTTATGAACATAACTGCAAAGTGTTCATGAGTCTTTAAAACGTGGCTGGTGCTTTTGGAACGTTCTTCATTCCAAAAAGAATTACTTTGAGCTAATAGAGACCATTCGAGACGAGAAACGCAAAAACGTTGTTTATTATCTCTGAAAAGATAACTGTCAATATCCACGCATAATTTTCAATTTAGCTATTTTCTGGGCTTGTCCAAAAATCTCTATACAGTCGTCTTTACAGTTCACGTCCTATTTTATTATGGCGTTGACCTTCTGATAGTCCACACAAAATCGTTGAGTTCCAACAGCTTTAGAAACGAACACGATCAGCAAACACCACTCACTCTGATTCTGTTTGATGATATCTTTGTTGAACATCGCATCCACGTCCTTCAAGAACAGTGTGGCTTTGAAAGGTTGGAGCCTGTATGGGTGTCGTTTTGTCTGAACTCCATTCCCTACCTCTGCTTCATGTAAAACATCATTCGCCCATCTAAATTCTGTATATGCTCTCACTCTGCTGCACAAGCCTTTTCATTGGCAGTTTTTCTTCTCAGACGGATGCATCAATAACAGATTCCATTTTTACGAGACTCCTTATTGTTTAAAGCATTTTGAGGCACATCAAAACCACCACATTTGGATGTGATTCCTCACTCTGCAGGGCAGTTAGCAACACCTGTTCCTCCATTTCCCTCTCTGGTATCGTCAGGTTTCGACAAAGTTTGCATTGTATATCCAATTTTTTTTTTCTTAACTACTTACCTTATCTGACTCAACGTTTTCTCTATTTGGTTGGGACCACTAAATTTGACTTTAACACGGTCTTCTAACATTGGTAGCTGTGATAATATTTTATCTTCACAGGAAATTTGCGAAGTTCTATCTGCCACATGAATAACTCAACACTGCCATGCCTTCAGATGCGATTTAACCAACTTACCTTCACGATATAACCCCCTTGCTCACTTCTGATACACAGTCCAAGTGTGAAATCACCGACTTCAGTCTTGTCAATTCGTTTTTTTATAAAATTACTGTGAAATGCCCGGTCATGTCATTTCCAACGATTAACTCAAACAGAGTAAAGTGAATAGATTTGTTTGCGGTATATATGGAGGTAAACAGTACAAATGGGACACCATTCGCACAAGCATTCGGATTATCTTGATAGTAAGCTCTTCACGTGTCATCAGGTCTGATGCCTCGATTCCAAATCTCCCACGGATTGAGGATCAAACGCATTTGATTTTAACTGCAGTATGCCCAATCTATCAATGACTTCCTTACAAAATGTCACTCCTCGTCTGACTGCTTCTCTCTCGTACCTTTTGTCTTCATACTCTATAATGGAAATGCAGCCAGAAATCTGGTAGGCACATCCGTTTTGAATCATCAGTATTTTTTCCCAATTTTGATTTGACGGAGGGGGCTCACACGATAAATCATAACCCACATGGAACATTCTTTGATAGTAGGAATTGGCAAGAATAGTGCTGGTTTTATTATTTTCTGTAGCGTATCTACCTTTTTGCATGTATGAGTTGTATGACAAAACTTAACCGCATGTTTTTGTGGTCCAGGCAAATAGAAATGCTTTTGGAACTTAGATGAGTCTTCCTTACATCTTGGTAATCACCGACGTGCAACTCAGTGGCTAGCCTAAACATATCTGATCTATATACGAACAGCAACACAATCTGGTGCACGTCTGCCAAGTTGTCTTATGCACTAACCGGCCATATGTTCCACTTCTAACTGAGGACTCTATCTTGAATTCAACAATCCTCAGGAATAGATAATAATTCATTTCCCAAATATGCATCAATACATGGTATTAACCATGTGTTTCTGTTCTAAGTCCATTAGCCTTACAAGAATGAACACATCTGCCCGGCCCTCTTCTGTGCAGTTATTTCCTGCACCATTACATTAAACAGGATGTCCACTAACTGAACATTAACACCTTCGCCTTTCCTTTTCTTTTTGCTATGTGCTGTTATTTGACAGTGGGATCATGTTTTTACACGTTCTGGAAAATAAAGTCCAGTTTTTTTTCCCCAAGCCTTCCTTTGGTTTCTCCACAACAAGAGTTGTCACTCCCAACTTGGATGCTGCAAAATCGTTCTCAAGAACAAACTGCATTGCTGGAACCGACACTCTGGCAATCAGTCCAACCGTTGATTATCCAACCGCATTTTATTTTTTTTCACTCCAACCTGATCTTAAATAGGGATATGCTAATTTTTTGCCCAAAATACCACGGATTACCACTCTCTCGTGTAACAGTTCGGAATGAGTGCAAATGTGTTCATCTCTTATTCTTCGAGACTGATTAGATTCTATATACCTCAAAATTATAAATTCTTTCACTTCTCCCATGTTCTTTTTGGGTATGCTTCACCCACAGAGGCGAAGACTTTGCCAAGGTCCCACATTAACACAATATCCAGCTCCTACTGACGGTCTGCACCCACTTTCTGCTTTTTGAATAATGCCACTTGCTTTGCCGCTTTTGCCACAACATTTCCAATTGTGTCATTCTTTAATGGCCAGCAATCGAATTTACTTGTCCCCCTTTACAATAGTAGAAACACCAGACGATTTTCATCCTTGTTTCACAATTGTGGGCGTATTAGTTAATCGTGATAAACTAAAACCAGTGTGCGTTGCTCTTTTATTTGTAGAGCAGAATCTCCCTTTCTCCCAATCTCTATCCCGGGCAGGATGGCATTTTTGCCATAAACTGAACATTGTCTAATTCGCCAGTGCATACTCATCTGCCATCTCTGCTGCTTTTCTCACTTTTTGAAATATCTGTAAATCCACTCGAATTCTTATCATCTCTGGAGGAATTCTTTACTTAAACTGTTCAAGCAGAAAAGCCTCTCTTATGGCCTCATTGGTTATGTCTATTTTAAGGCCTGCACCATCTACCAAAATTAAATATTTAATTCTTCCGAAATCAGCATAAATATGACCTGCTTCCTTTAATATTTTAATGGACCGACGTCTGTATGCTTCAGGTTCGCAATTCATACTTCCTCAAAGTAACCTGTTTGATATGGGTAAATCTCGCACAGTCTCATCTGCCCGCGCTTCAAATACTGCACCAGAGCTGCCTTACAGATCAGTCTAAAATAGTATTGCCCACAAATTCTGTGACCTTTCTGTGAGCCTCATCTGATTTTCAAAAGAATTAAAGAAGGCTTCGAAATCTGTCTTATGAATATGTGGCCATATTTTAAAATATTCATCTCGATCAGGACACTGCCTTTTTATTTACATCCTGTTAACATGACTTCCCACATTAATTTGCAACTTTGAAATCCAATTTTCTCCAAGTTTCTCCTTCTCATCTCCCTTCTGTCACTCTCGCTTTCTCTTTCTCTCTCTCAATTCCTTTCGTCTCTCTCTGTTTATTCTCTTTCGTTTTCTGTCTCTCCTTTTCCTCTCTTTCTCTATTTGTTTCATGGCTTTTTTTTTGCAATTTCTTAACTTGTAACGCCAGTTTACTGAATTGTTATTGAACTTTTTCTCACACTAGTGCATTTGTTTGTCTCTCTGATAAACTCTTTATCAATTTCAGTTATTTTTGTCTCAGGTAAAATACAAATCTTACCTAGTTGCTAATCCTAAAAACATTGCCTTTCCCTGTTTTTCTAAGCTTTCTTGGCACATTTGGGAATCATGATCAACCCAAGAATCTCATTAGCAATTTACACAGCCAGTTCTCTGACTTAAAGTGAATAACTCACATGTAACGCCAAATAAAATAATTGTCTCACGTTCATTCAATCTTCAATGGGGCACCTCTTAAATTCGAAGTGTGCTCACATCACAGCAAGCCACCTTCTCTTTTGAGAAATAGGGGTACAGCAGGTACGAATTGATGTAGGGCATCCAGCCCATGAAACCTATTGGCCACAGAGAGTAGAAAAACAATGGAGCAGGTTCGGCCGTTTGTCCCGACAATGCTACTCCACTGTTGATCAGAGCTGGTAGGTATGTAAACGCAATTTTCCTGCATTCTCTCCGCAATCCGTAATCCACTTACGATCGAAACATAAACACCCCTTTCTTGGAAATACTGTTGTGACCATACATCTGCATCTCCTTAGTTTGTCTGCTTTAGTGTGTTACTGATTAATGGTAGGAGGCAGGGGGTTTTGTGTTGGTGCCGAGTTGTTTTTCGTGCCTGGAGGACTGTGACCAGTAGTATTCCACAGGGAACCTTTGCGGGATCCACTTTTGATTACCATTTATAGGAACGATTTAGATTTACTAAAAGAAGGCATAATTAGCATTTTTTTTTCAGATGACACCAAGTGTGGTTGTGTCAAAGACAGTGAATATTGTTATTCGAAATTATAAAAACATCTTGTTGAATTAGATCAATGATCATAGAATGAACTGCATGAAAACAGACCCCTCACAGCAACTTGTTCATATCCTCAAGCAGTCTCTTCCTATATAACAGAATTTGGCCCATATGCCGCTCAGTGTTTCCTTTTCATATCAATATGCAGATGCATTTTAAATTATGACATCCACACTGTGCAGCATATGGGCGAAATTCTGTTACATAGGAAGATATTGTTTGAGGATATGAGCAAGATGCTGTGAGGGGTCTGTTTTCATGCAGTTCATTCTATGATCATTGATCCAATTCAACAAGGTGTTTTTATAATTTCGATTAACAATATTCACTGTCTATGAGACAACCATTTGACCCAGCCATTTGACCCAGCAATTCTGTACGAATCCTGCAAAGAGCAGCTCACCGAGATCTGAACCCGACATTTCCCATGTCTCAGCCAGCGACTTACACTTTGGTGAACACAATGGGTAATTTACCAAGGGCAACCGACCGAAACTACACATCTTTCGACATTGAGAAGAAATCGGAGCACCGAGCAGTAACGTATGCAGACACATCGAGAATTCACAAACCCCACGCAGATATTCACCTGTGTCTGGAGACGAAATCGGATGTTCAGCGCTGTGAGGCACAGTGCGAACCACTGCATGATTGTGTTGCAATTGTGCCAGCCTCCACCATCCACACTGGCAGCTCAATCCTGCGTGAAAGGTTGCCCCTTCAGTCCCATTTAACTCTTTCTCTTCTCACCTTAAACCTTTGTCTTTAGTTTTGGACTCGCCCACCCTGGGAGTAACTAAATTGACTATTTTCCCTATCAATGCCCGTCATGGATTTTATCAACCACTATCTGGCGAGAATTTGACTCCAATCAACAAGAATGGCTGTCTTTCAGCCACTCCGAGCCTAAATTCTGTAATTCAATACCAACACATCTTCCTTACAAATTAAAACATAATTACAAAATAATTTTAATCAGTTAGTTCAGACGTATTATGAAACAGCTCTGTCGAATTTCAATGCAGACCTTTGGGCCCAGGGACAGAGAGAATTCGACCACTCAGCAAAAGCCCTGATAACTGCAACACAATTGCAATGGGTAGTCTGACATGCTGTGACTCCCCTTCATGAAAGACACAGCTTGAATCCAGACAGCATGGTTCAGAACTTGGGACATTATCACGAGTTGGTGAACTGAAATCCAGTGCAGAGCTATTGCTCAGATACGGGGCCACTGGCCACTATACAAGTCGGAAATCATGCCCAGAATTTGAGTCACATTTTAATTCCAGTTTTCAGCTCAGTATGGATTCCTTAAGGCCTTGTTAATTTTACAGGATTACAAAGTTAAAGCACTTATTTTTTTTAAAAGATGCAAGGTAATTGTCTCAACTGTAGGATGAAGATTGCATATGCGCTTCCATTGAAAAAAACTGTTGACATCTACAATTGCTTGGCTATGACGTGCAGCTAAACCGTTTTTCATCTCGGAACTGCAACATTAGGACAAAAACTCCAGCAGAACTATCTGCAGTCTGAAGGAGCATGAAAAATAATCATTATTTCCAAAAACTACAGTTGAGGAAGGAGCATAATTTCTGATGTCAAGCAACGATCACTGTATCCAGTCACTAACACGATCATGCCATGTTCCTAATACCATAAGTTATATGAGGGAGCTGCCTACTTTCCAGCTCTCCTCCCAATGACTGCGTCGGCAATCCAACCTCTTACTACTCCTGCCCTCCCAGGGTCAACTGAGCTCAGGGTCTTTTTTGAAAATGAAAGCCAGACTTTATTGGCCACTCGGAGTCGGTTGTGGGTGAGGTGTGGATAGGATGTTTTTTTATGGACGAGGGAAGGTCTGGAGGCCTTAAAAACAATCACTGGGCGAAGCATTGGAAGTTGGATTTGAACTTGTTTAAATACAAGTTATTTCATTAGTCGTAGAACAAATTAGGAGAAATTATATCATGAAAATTAGGGACTTTGGTAGAGTTGCAGAACAGAGAGACTTAGGGGTTCAGGCACAAGTATTTGATTTTTGCATGCCATGTGCACAAAATGGTTAGAAAGATGCTTAGCAAGGTTTGATTCAATACTCAATGATGAGGATTATGAAGAAAGTGAATGACAGCTGTACTTTTTCCCAGGATACATTAACTCAACAATAGAGAATAATTTTGAAATGGCAAGAGAAAAAAATGAGAAGAAGATGAGGGGTATTTATTTTCCACGCAATGTGTCTGTGTATGATATGAGATTCCAACGGAAGTGGTGGTTGTGAATGCAGTTGCACGCCGAAAAGGCAATTAGTAATGTTATTGAATCAGAGAACATTTGGAAATAAATGGGCCAAGCGCACGAATGTGTGTTTAGTTTAATTTGAAATTATGGTCGGCACGGACTGGTTGCATGAAATTATCTGTTCACTGTCTGTACGATTCATGAATCAATGTATGTTTGTGTGTCTATGTATGTGCCTGCATATTTCAATTTCTGTTTCTTTGCGTCTCTGTATGTGTCTGTGTGACCCTCCGTGTCGCCTTGATTTTCTTTTTCCTGTGTGCTCCTGGATCAATATGTGTACGTACGTTTGTACCTATGTATCTCCATGTCATTGTTATTCAAGTATTTTGATTTCGGGACACATCATTAAAATGAGTGAAAACCTCTCTTGCCTCGTTTGTTTAAAGTGATACAATGCTGCCCTCTGCGTCACTGATTTACTGCTTATCAATCATTTTGCTCATTTCACAACATTTGTCAGCGGAAATAACAAAACATTGCAAGTTCTTCTATAGTTTGCGCGGAGGTGCCTGGAAATAATTACAATATTGTGTATACTGTGTGCCAGGAACATTGTCCAAAGACAAGCCATTTCCACAATGCCGATATAGCGCAGACATTTCTTTACATCGACTCATGCCATTCCAAGGTTAATCAGGACAAATGTAATTGTACAAACAGCAACTCGCCAGATATCTCAGCTGAGTGGATATATCAACTTGCTGATGTGCGCTGCACAGCTCCCTCTTTGCGGGAAATATACCTTTCCTTTTGTTCAAGTTGAGTAAACCGGTGTGGGTTGCACAATGTCCACCCTGGACAGCTCCCCATGCTTTACTGAACATTAAGCTCGCCTGTCTACACAGTACTTAGAGCGGAACAGAGATATCGTCTCCATTTATGGAGATGGCATGGCAGCATTAGAACATAGAACATAGAACATTGTAGCGCAGTGCAGGCCCTTCAGCCCTCGATGTTGCGCCGACCTATCATACCAATCTGAAGCCCATCTAATCTTCACTATTCCATTTCCGTCCATATGCTTGTCAAATGACGACTTAAATGTGTTTAAAGTTGGTGCATCTACTACCGTTGCCGGCAAAGCATTCCCTACCCTTATTACTCTCTGAGTAAATAACCTACCTCTGACATCTGAAATATATAATGTACAGCCCTCAATTTAAAGCTCTGTCCCCTCGTGCTCGCTGTCACCATATTTGGAAAAAGGCTCTCCCTGGCCACCATATCTAACCCTCTGGTAATCCAATATGTCACCCCTCAAACTTCTTCTCTCGAGAGAAAACTGCCTCAAGTCCCTCAGCTTTTGCTCGTAAGACCTTCCCTCCATACCAGGCAACATCCTAGTAAATCTCCTCTGTACCCTTTCCAAAGCTTCCACATCCTTCTTATAAAGCAGTGATTAGAAATGTAAACAATACTCCAAATGCGGATGCAACAGAGTTTTGCACAGCTGTAGCATAACCACATGGTTCCAGAACTCGATCCCTCTATTAATAAAAACTAAAACACCGTATGCCTTCTTAACAACCCTGTCAACCAAGGTGGCGACTTTCAAGGATCTGTGTATCTGGGCACCAAGATCTCCCTGCTCACCTACACTACCAAGAATCTTACCATTATCCCAGTACTTTGTATTCCAGTTTCTCCGACCAAAGTGAGTCACCTCACACTTGTCCGCATTAAAATCCATTTGCCACCTCTCAGCCCAGCTCTGAAGCATATCTATGCCTCTCTGTAATCTATAACATACTTCGTCACTATCCACAGCTCCACTGACCTTAGTGTCGTCTGCAAATTTACGAACCCACCCTCCTACACCCGCATCCAGGTCGTTTCTAAGCGAACAGCAGTGGACCCAACACCGATCCTTGCAGTTCAGCACTGGTAACTGGACTCCAGGATGAACATTTCCCATCAACCACCACCCCCTGTCTTCTTTCAGCAAGCCAATTACTGATCGAAACTGCGATATCTCCTACAATCCCATTCCTCCATATTTCGCACAATAGCCGACTGTGGGGAACCTAATCGAACGCCTTGCTGAAATCCATATACACAACATCAACCGGTTTACTCTCATCTACCTTATTGGTCACATTCTCAATGAACTCAGTAGGTTTGTGATGTAAGACCTACCCTTCACAAAACCGTGCTGACTATTCCTAACCAAATTGTTCATTTTTAGATAATTGTAAATCCTATCTCTTAAAACATTTTCCAACACTTTAACAAAAGCTGAAGTAAAGCTCACTGGTCTATAATTACCAGGATTGTCTCGACCCTCCTTCTTGAACAGGGGATATACATTTGCTGTCCTGCAGTCTTCTGGCTCTATTGCTGGAGACAATGATGATTTAAGGATCAATGCCAACGGCACGGCAAATTCCTCCCTGGCTACCCAGAGGATCCTAGGATAAATCCCATCCGCCCCAGAGGACTTATCTATTTTCACACCGCAGGCTTTCTCATGCCTCTTCCTTGTGAACCTCAATCACACCTAGTCTAGTAGCTTGTATCTCAGTAATCTCCTCCACAACTTCGTTGATTTCTACAGTGTATACAGTCTAAAAATATTCATTTAGTGCTTCCCCTTCTCCTCTGACTCCACACACAACCTCACAACTACTATAATTGATTGGCACTAATCTTATTCTCGTCATCCTTTATTTTTTCCTTAAATACCTCTAGGAAGCCTTAAGAGTTACACTGATCCTATCTGCCAACAACTTCGCATGTCTCCTCCTGGCTCTTGTGAGCTCTCTCTTTATGTGCTTCCTGGCTACCTTGTAACACTCAAGAGCCCTAACTGAGCCTTCACAACTCATCCTAACATAAGTCTTCTTCTTCCTCTTGACCATAGATTCCATTCCTTCGTAATCCACGGCTCTCACGCTCTACAGCTTCGTCCCTGCCTGACAGATAAATACTTATCGAGGGCACACAGGAGTTTTTTCCTTGAATACGCTCCACATTTCTAATGCGCCTGTCCCCTGCAGTTTCCTTCTCCATCCTATGCTTCCTAAATTTTGCCTAATTGCATTGTAACTGCCTTTCCCCCAGCTGTAACTCTTGCCCAATGGTATACAGCTATCCCTTTCTATAAACATAACAGAATTCTGATCGCCATCACCAACGTGCTCACATACTTCCTAGTCTAACACCTGGCGCGGCCCATTACCCAGTTCCAAATATAACGTGGCTTCGCCTGTTGTTGGCCTGTCTCCATACTGAGTCAGGAAGCCCTCCTGCACACGCTGGACAAAATACTGAGACATCTATAATACTCTTACTATAGTGTTCCCAGTCAATATTTGGAAAGTTGAAGTATTATTTTGAGGCTGTTAATCCAAAATCCCAGGAAATACTTTGGCGTCTGTGTTCGAATCCTGAAATGGTAGATGGTGGAATTTGAATCCATTAAATGTCTAGAGTTGAAAGATATGGAACATTACATCAGAGTAGAAGCCCATCACCACTGGATATTAAGACAACCTGTGATAACAGCGTAAATTGTAACTCGCCCAAAGTAATCCATTATTATTCACATGTTTACCCGGTGAAAATTTCAATTAAATCATGTTGGCAAGTCCACTACTGCTCCGGGCAGGGCATTCCACGTTCTTACGACTCTCAGGTTAAAGTAATTGCCTCTGAGACGTGTCTTTTCTTTTTCACCATTCAATGTAAACTTGTGACTCCACGTGCTACCGATCACCATCCAAGGATCGAGTCTCTCACTTTAAAACCTGTCTCAATATCTGATCATCTTGTATAGTTCGATTAAGTCACCTCTTAAGATACTACTCTCTAAAAAATAAAGCCTCAGCTCAATCAGCATTTCTTCACAAGCCTTTATTTCCATACTAGGCTACATTCTAGTTCACCTGCTCTGCACCCTTTCTAATGCTTCCACGTCCTTTTTCAAACGTGATGGCCATAACTTCACGCAAACCTCCAAGGGCGGTCCCACCAGAGCTTTGTACAGCTGATACGTGACGTCCTAGCTCCGAAATTCAATCCTTCTAGCAAAGAAAGCTAAGACACCGTCCACTTTATTAGACAGTTTATTCAAATATACAAACATCACATCAACTGCTTTACCTTCATCTATCTGCAGTCAGTTACTCAAAGAATTCAATGATTGTGAGGCATGACAGAACCTTTTTCAAAACCATGTTGACTATCTCTAATTGCATTATTGTTTTATAGATGAATTTAAATTCGATGTCTCTCTTCCTTTCGCAAAATGTTTCCACAACAAGTCGCTGATCCATAATTAGCAGAATTGTATCTCTCCCTTCTTTGAACAAAATATGCAATTTTCACTATACTGCAATCTTCTGGTACTATTCCTGTAAGCAAAGACGACATAAAAATCAATGTCAAATGCTCTCCAAAGCCCGCCGAGATTCCCACAGACTTCTATGACAAATCCCAGTCGGCCCAGTCTAGTTATCGAATTTCACACTTTCCAGAATTGCTCATTCCTCCTCCTTCTGAACACCAATCCTGTCAAGTCTCATCGCCTCGATCGCCGTGCTCTGCCCGGCAAACTTATCTTTGTCCAATGAGAATGCTGAAGAAAACTATTCATTTAGCGTCTCTCCTATCTCTTTGGACACCACACACATCTTGCGATGATTGTCCTTTACTAGTCCTAACCAGACAAAAGTCGTTCTTTACATGCAGACATACTAGGAAATGGCGTTAGGCTTTTCTACTCTTTTTTTCCTACCAGCCAAAGACTTTTCATATCACCCTCTTGCTTTCCTAAACATTTTCTGTAGGCCCTTTCTGTCTATCTTGCAAATCTCAAGCGCACTGACTGAGCATTCAAGCCTCCTTCTTCCACTTGACAAAATATTCAACTTATTTACTAATCCACGTTTGCTTCCCTCGACCACTTCCTTCCTGCCTGACAGGTGTACACTTACCAAGGAAACGCTTTGAACAAGCTCTACATTTCACTTGCGAATATACCCTGCAGTTTCGTTCCGCATCCTGTGCATTCTAATTCTTGCCTAATCGCATTGCAATTGCCATTCATTCGACTATAACTCTTGCCCTGTAATATATACCTAGCCCTTTCCACGGTTAAACTAAATGTAATCACATTATGATTACGATCATCAAAGTGATCAACTCTCACAACTTGGTCTGGTTCAATACCCAGTATCAAAAGCCATGTGGCTCTCACCTTATCTTCATACTCTGTGAGGAAGCCCTCCAATACACATTGGACATATACTAACCTATCTAAATTGTTCGAACGAGAGAGTTTCCAGAATATAGGAAAATTTTAATTCCCCTAAAATAATTACCCTGTCACTTTCGCACCTATTGAGAATCATCTTTGCACTCCCTCCTTCGACCTATCTGGAAGTTTGCAGCTGCCTATAGAAAACTCCCAACAGGAGAATCTCTGCTACCCTGTTCCTAAGCTCAGCCATTCTACCTGAGGAGACGGGTCATCATCAAAAGTTATTTTACCAATGTAACACTGTCCGTGACTAACTTTGCTACATGGAGAAAGTTAGCACTACAAATGTTGGAGATCTGAGTCGAGAGTGTGAATTTGTCAAAACACAGCAGGTCAGCCAGCATACGGGGTGCAGGGGAATCGTCATTTTGGACATTAGCCCTTCACCAGAATCAAGAACAATGCCACATCTCCATCAGTTATTTCACCTTCCCTGATCTTACTGAAACATCTGAACCCTGAAACGTGCAAAAAAGCAATCCTGATCTATTCATGTCTACAAAATAGTCACATTACTGATGTCCCAAGTTCCAACCCATTTCCAATTAACCCATTATGTTGCCCGACGCTACCGTCCTGCAACCTTGAAAACATTGTCAAGACTTCACTTTTTTCAACCTTCTGTACAATGAAGCGAAAAATCGGTTTGCCATCCTGCACTGAATGATTTTAAAACCTCCAGAGGAGTATTAGCAATTATCCCTCCCCCAAGATGTTGGTCTCCTTCTGGTCAAGGTTTTGACCACGCTATTTGTAGATTTCCCACCTTCCCCAGATGGACCTGAATTATCCAGAATCCCGCCCTCCTACCATTCTTGTCTGCACATCTTAAATAACACACTCTTTCTCTCTGTCTCTTCGTTCTTCGCTTTCTACCACGTGGCATGGGTAACAAGCCAAAAATAACACCTCAGTTGCTTCTACCTCAGAGCTTCTACCCAAGGTCCCTGGATTTCTGATTACATCTCATCCATTTTACAACCAATGCCGATGGTGTCCATTTGGAATACGACATGGGGCTGCTCCCTCTCGTTCTAAAGGATCCAGAAAACACGATCCGATACATTATGGGCGATGGCACCTGGGAGACAACACATCAACGGCGAGACTCTTCCGTTCCCACAGAATGTCACGTCTGGCTTCGACCTATGGAAACTCTAATGACGAATGCTCACGTCCTCTCCCGCCTTCCCGTCTGAGCTACAGGGACACTCTTTGTGCCAGAAACCTGCATTCCGCTGTTTACCCCTGTTTATCCCTGTACCCTGCAACAGCACTCAAAACAGTATACGTGTTAGACAGAGGAACGACCACAAGGGATCTCCGCACAAACTGGTTCGTAACATTTCCAACAATCACTCAAGTATCTTCATTTCCAGTGATAAAATATCTCCCTGGATCTGTTTATCGATAACTGTCTCTGCCACCTGAATGATTCTGCAGTCATCCAGTGTGAGCACCAGTTCCGTAACACGGTCGACAAGGAGGTGGAATCGAGAGTACTTCCCGTGGGTGCACACATTAAACATTCCACAAGAATAATATTGCACTGCATGAAAGAAATAAATAAAAGCTGACCTGATATTCCTCTGGTGGTGTACGGTGAGAGGAGGTTGGTGGGTGTTAGACCTTACAGGTGTAATTTCACATGTATAGCAACCACTCTCTTTATATACCTATAGGTAGAAAACTGACCAGTCCCAGAAGCATCTGCCCTCTGGTAAATTTGAAATGTCTGTTTCGCTTTCCAAGTATACTACTCCTGTTGTAGAAATGCCGGCAACTACGACTGCAAAGTAAAATTTGAAATGAAGCTTTTTCCATTGCGATAGACCCCTGGTTTCCAATCCCGACCGCCACTCCCGCTGTAGAGACATGGCGGTCAAATGTCAGTGTGTAGTTTGCACATTCTCGTCGTATCTGCGCGTGTTTCCTCCAGGTGCTTCGGTTTCTTCCCACAATCCAATGATGTGCAGGCCAGTTGAATCGAACATGCTAAATTGCTCTTAGTGTGTGCTGCATTAGTAAGGGGTAAAGAGAGCGTATGGGAATAGGTCTGGGTGGGTTACTCTTTGGAGGGTCAGTTTGAGCTTGTTGGGCCGAAATGCTTGTTTCCACACTGTAATCTAATCTAAGATCGACATTTTTCTGAACACTGTTTCCCTGACGTTCCCTGCAACATTGTATACTGGACATTCTCCAGAAAAATTCATACCAGACATTATCTAGTGCATTCTGTGACTGATATTTTCCAGAAGGTTCCACAACTGGAATGATTTTGGACAGTGGGACGTCAGTTAATTGACGAAAAGACAACATCGCTGGGGAAGAGCTTCCTACCAATAAAGAAAGCGACACACTTTCGAAGTTTCCTCAGGCAGTTAAATGGATGACTGTGGTTTCCCTGCATTTGCAATTGTTCCCAATACACGATGGACCACAATTTTTAAAAATGACAAATATTTCTAACTTACGTTTGTACTCAGGGAACAGGAAGAGAATCATTCAGGATGAGTGTGGTGACAGGGTTTCGTATGTTTTTCATCACATGTTTGTCAGTAATTCACATGATACCATTTGTTACAAAATTAAAACGCTGAATACAGTGACATTTTTAAGACTTCTCTGTCCTCAATAAAATGGGTGACGTTTCCTCACGGCTCATGTATAATTCATATGTTTTCCTCCTTCACAGTGAACGTCCTGACCATCTACGTGCAGCTTTGTAAAGATTGTGGATTGTCTCCGTCTGCCAGTCAGTACCTGGGGACCATGGCAGTGGCAGATCTCCTGGTCATAATATTCGACCTGATTTTCAGACACATTCCCTTTGTTTATTATGAACAGTTTTATTTCCTGAAGTCCATCCCGGTGTGTAATATCCACGCTGTCCTACTTTATGCAGTCACTGACTGTTCTGTCTGGTTCACTGTAGCTTTCACTTTTGATCGATTTGTGGCCATTTGTTGCCAGCAACTGAAAAATAATTATTGCTGTGCGAAAACAGCGACAGCGGTTCTGGGAACAGTGACCGTGCTGAGTGTTTTAAAGAACATTTTCTGGTACTTTATGCTCTTGGGTGAGTATCGGCTTGGGAACTCTCCCTGGTTTTGTAAAGCTCCAAGATATGTTTTTTATTCCCGTGTCTGGGTCTCAATTGAGTTTCTTCACCATTTTCTAACCCCTGTTCTTCCATTTATCCTGATTCTATTGCTCAATGTTTTCACTGTCAGATATATCTTAATAAGTAGCAGAGCTCGCAGGAGACTCTGGCCTCACACCAAAGATGAAGCGCATTGTGACAAAGAAATGCAAAATCGAAAAAAATCTGTTATTTTAATGTTTGTGATCTCGGCCAATTTCATCCTGCTATGGTGTATGTTAACGACGTTTGTTATATGGAAACGGCTGTGGTATTTGGGGGTGAAGATAATCCATCCGGACTGGTTTTTGCTGCGACTCGGTTTCATGCTGCAGCTCCTCAGTTGCTGCACAAATACAGCTATTTATGCCATAACTCAGACTAAGTTCAGACAGCAGCTGAAGAAGGTGCTGAAGTATCCGTTTACCCAAATTCATGCGTTGCTGAAATTCTCTCATTAATAATTTCATCCAGGTTTTTCCCATAGCTGACTAATGTTTCAGCAATAAAGCAGCCTGTCGCGATGGTAACAAATTGTAGGTAGTGTTGGATTCTCCAACTTTATCCCATCGGGGTTGTGGAAACACATCTCAATATTTGTTTCACCATCAGCAACCAGTGAGAATGTGCACTGGTTGTGAAATTAATTTGTAATTAATAAAAATGTTTGACTAAAGGTATAAGTGTCAGGGTCAACTACATTGTTTTTTGTCGTTGCTCTGAAGAAGCTGAGCTGGAGACCGACAGACTGAGTTGTAACTCCTGGTCCTTAGACAACTGGAGGGGACCGAAGCCCAAGCTCAAGATTTGCGTTTTCATCTTTGACTCCTTGACTCCTTGCTTTTGTGAGGCCTTCCCCCGTTCTGATTCATCCTCTCTCACTCCAACTCACTGTCTTACTAGCTTGAGGTCACCCTTATTCTGACTTGCGAGGGGAACAGGAACGTGATGATTTACATGTTGTTGCGAGAGGAATTGAATTGGAATGGGTTCTCACGCCCTTACTGGTGGAACAGAGCCGGAATAAGGTCACAAACAGTTGCGAGGTTAGCAGAAACGAGGTAAATCAACAGGCCTGAGTTAAAACCACAGTAGAACAAACAGTTACCTCTGAGATGAACAGAGTGGGTAATGGTCCACAGACAGTTACTGGGAAAACCAAATGGGAGAGGGTAACAAGTCATTGCTCTGAAAACAGATTGAGAACTTGTTCACAGACCCTAGATTGGAAAAGAAATTGCGAATAGTTTTACAGACTGTAGCTAAGGGAATACAGTGGGGTTGTTGTCACAGCCCGATGTTCCGGGAACAATGTGGGGATAGGATCACAAGCAGTTGCTTGGAGAACAGGTCACAGGCCGTTTCTAGGTAAACAGAAACGGCACGGAGTTTTATGATGTTGACGGAGAACAGATTGGATATAAGTTCACAGGGCATTTTTGACGAACAGTGGGATTGCGTTGACAGGTCTTTGCGACGAAAACAAAGTTTGGATGGATTCGAAGGCCTCGCTGGGAGATCAGGTTTGACTTAGGTTAACAGGCTGTTGGTTTGGGAACAGAATGAGGATTGGGTCACAGACAGCTTCTCGGAGAAGAGCGTGGGCATGGGCTCAAAGCCCGTTGCTCAGGAAAAAGTGTGGGGGAGGGTTCACACGCCATTGTTCGGGGAACAGAGTGAGGATCGGCGAAACAAGCCTTTAGTAGGAAATCAGAATAGTCAGAGAACAGATTTGTGAGACGTTGACAAGCGTTTATTAGCATATGAATTCACAGTACGTTGCAGGCAGAACAGCGTGGATCTGTGTTCACAGGTCATTGCAAGGGGAATAGAGTCAGGTCGGTTTCGGAGTCCGGTGCTAGGAGAACAGAGTTGGATTGGATTTATGGACCTTTATTGGGGAAGAGTGTGTGGATGCCTTTAGAGGATGGTGTTTGGAGAACAGGCTAGGGATCGGATTCACAGGCCAGTGCAAGGAGAATAGAGTTGTAATGTGTTCACAGGGTGTTGCTGGAGGAAACGTCTTGGAATGGGTACACAGACCAGTATCAAACAAAAAGATATGTCATCACAGGCTGTTGCTTGGAGAACAGAACGGGGATGGTTTCAGAAGCTCTAACTCGGGTAAGAGAGTTAAGATAGGTTATCTGGCCGTTTCTCGGAGAGCAGATTCGGACTGGTTTCTCGGGCCTCTTTTGGCGTAGCAGTGTAGGGATGCATTCACAGGTAGTTGCTGATGGAACAGAGTGGGAATAGGACCATAAGCTGTTGCTCGTGTTACAGAGCGGGGATTCACTGTCCGTCGTTCGGAGGACGGAATGAAGATGCATCACCGATGGTTGGTCGGAGAACAGCAGTGGAAATGGGTTCCAACCGTTGCAAAAGGAAGAGACTGCGGTGGGAGTCACACGTTGTGGCCAAGAGTCGACAGCCGTTGCTAGAAGAACCGAATGAGGATGTTGTTCATGGGCTGTTCCGGGAGGAAAAGAGCAGGGATGGATTCACAGGCCTTTGCTCGGAACACAGAGCGGGGATGTTTTCACAATCTGTTGCAGGGAAAATAGAAACTGGATGGGTTCACAGTATGTTGAACAAAGAAGAGTCTGAAGGTAATGTCACAGACCGTTTATAGTAGCACAGAGTGAAGATGGGTTCGCAGGCTGTGGCTAGAATTAACTGTTGCGATGTGTTCAAAGGCAGTTGCTTGGCGAAAAGGGCGGTGCTTGGTTCATAGGTTCTTGCTAAGGAAACAGAGTGCGATAGGTTTTTCAGGTCGTTTCTAAAACCAGTGCTGGGGAGGGTTCCCAGTCCACTTTCAATGGAAATATGTGGGATATGCTCACAGGCCGTCGCTAGGCGAACAGGCTGGAGATGGCATCATAGGTCTTTGCAGGGGAACAGTGCTGGAATACGTTCACAAGCTCCTGTGGCGAAACAGACTGAGAATGAGATCGCAGGCTGTTGCTCATGATACAAAGCGGCAAGGGAGTCAAAAATTACTGCGGGGCGAGTACGGTGGAGATTGGTTCACATGGCAATTCTGGGACAATACCGTGAGAATGGTTCTTAGATCACTGCTAGAATAATAGAGTGGAGATGAGTGGACACGCAGTTGATGGGAGAATAGAGTTGGGATTGGTTGACAGCTCGTTGCTGGGGGAAACGGGTATGGATGTGTTCATAAGGTATCGTTAGGGAGACAGAGAGGGGATGAGTTCACATGCTGTTGCCAGTAAAACAGAGTCCAAACAGTTTACCAGGCCATTGCTGAGTTGCAAGAGCAGGAACGGGTTCACAGACCATTGTAAGTCGAACAACACCAGGATGGAGCATAAGACAGCTGTTAGGAAATAAAAGTGTTCTGATGGGTTCATAGGTTGTTGCTAGGGTAACAGAGTTGACATAGATCAAACGGCCGTTACTGAGAGAAGAAAAGAAGGCGATGAGTTCGCAAGCCATTGCTCGGTAACAGAATGGGAAATTATTCCCAGTCCGTTGTCCAGAGAACATTCCAGAAATGAGTTCACAGACTGTTGCGATCAGAGCAAAGTTGATGTGTTCACAGGCCGTTGCTCTGGGAATAGAGTGGGAATTCGTTCACGGGCTGTTGCGAGTGAAGTAAAGTTGGTATAGGATCCCAGGCGTTTGCGAGGAGAAGAGTGTATGATTTTGTCCACAGGATGTTGCTGGGAGAATATCCTGGAGATGGTTTCAGAGTTTGCAGAAATGAAAATGGAGTGGGGATTCGATTGCTGCGACTTGCTGGGTGAAAAGAATAGGGATGAGTCCACTGTCCATTACTCAGGGAATAGAATGGACCTTAGGCACAAGCAGTTAATGCGGGAACAGAGTGGTGATGGAGTCAACGGGTTCTCCTGCAGGAACAGGGCCAGGAGGAGATCACAGTACGTTGCGAATGGAACGAGTGTGTAAATGGTCACGGTTCTTGCTGGAGCGAAGACTTTTATTGTGACACAGCAGTGAACTCTTCTGATTATGAAACAAAGCACTCATAAAGGTTCAACTCACATTATAATCTGTTAAAGTATGAGTGATAGAGAACACCTCAAATCCTACAATTCAAAATTATCAACTTTATTCTTTAACGTTAAATTTGAACTTTATTCAACAGCTATTTTCGGTACATAATCTCCTTTCTCTGAACTATCTGTTATCTACCTCCATCATTTCGACAATATGTTGATCCAATAAAAGCATCTATAAAATTGACATCAAATTAATTTTCAAAACCAAACCGCGACAGTCGTTATTGCGGTCTGTCTTCTTTCAGCGACAGATCTCCTTGGGTAATCTTCGGTGTCTTGCTGCTGAGCTGATTCATTAGGTAAATGTACGGTTGAGATAGAGTGTTTTAAATGACAGCCTCTCTCCAGATAGCAGTGCTTTGGAGTTGAAGGAATAAACTGTACTGGAAAGAGACAGGGAAATTTGAAAAGCTGCCAAGCCTGTCATGCAACTGACTGCAGGCAGGAGGTTGGACTGGTGAATTTAAAAAAAAGTAACATTTGAGCTTTAACTCAGGTTCTGCGGCGTTTGCACTAAAATTCGAATTCAACCAATCAGTTTAAATTATGGCCCAAAATGATAAAACACAATCAAAGTTCAGTTTTACTGTTTCCCACAATTAAAACAATAAAACAAAACAATGTTTTTGGGCATAACCAACCGGCGTTTTGTACAGTTAGCGGGAGACAACGTGCACCTACTGCTGTCGAAAGGTTGCCCACAGACCCTGTCTCAAAAAGAAAACATTCTTCATGTGAAACATATTTGCAGGAGAAGAGCAACGATGACCCAAGTTAAATTTACCGATAGGTTGAACAACGCTCAAAGACGACACCTAGTTTTGAAATTGATTTGATGTAAATTTAGTGGAGGATTTATCGTATCAGTGGATTTTTACAGAGTGAAATGCAGATAAATCGTGATGAGAAAGGAAGTGTACACTTGTTGAAAAATGTGGATTAATCATTTCTTCTTGAGTTGAAGAATGATTTTTTAAAAATAATGCAATTTGCAATTCTCTGTCACTCATAATTTAACGGATTACGAGGGTAAGGTGAAGTTTTTGCGTATTTGATATAAGTTAGCAGAAGGGTTTACCTATGTCGTAAAAGATTGGGGGAGTGGGAACAGGATTTGGATAGGTTCACATCAAAACAAATCAGAGATTTAGACAGGTTTGAGCATGTCAGCTCCCAAAAGCTGTAACCACTTACCAACTAAGAATCCGTCCTGGATCCTTCAATAATACGTGGGTGAGCCAATTAATTTAATGTCGCATTATTTGTTGTTGGTTCAATTAAAAGAGAGTAATGGCTTTGAAAATTGCTAAAGCGGTTCTGGTGTTTGAAGATGATTCCCAAGTTTGCCAGGAAAATTTAGAAGGAAAGGAAACTACATGACCAGTAGATATACCAAACAGGTTGGAATTGGTTATTAAAAGGATAGAAGTGAATGTGAAATTTTCAGGAATTATTCAAGCAATTAGATGCATTAGATAAAAAGGCGAGTGCATTCGAGTTGGAAAAAAGTAAATTACAACTGGGGAATACAGAGTTAGAAGATAAATAGCCGGAGAAAGAGAGGGAGAAGAAAGATGGGGGAGGATAAGAGAAAGAGAGAAAGACGTCTGAGCTGAAAAAGAAGAGTTATACGAACGAGAACGAGATAGAAGAAAGAGCCAGAGGAAAAGGAAGAAAGTGACAAAAAGTTCTTAGCTGAGCAAAGACATAGTGAAGAAAGAGAGAGGGAAAACTGTGCATAGAAAGGGAGAGAGAAAGAGGGAGAATTTTAACTTAGACTTTGCGACTTATTCAGCTAAGTCGAGGAAACAAGATGGTGATTACAATCTACGTTAGTAATATTTACAAATATGGCAAAACTGTGCCATATCTTGTTGAGAAAAATGTTGAAGCTTTCTTTATTTATTTGGAAAAATGTGCTAGGCAGATAGATTGGTCAGAGGAGTTGTGGATAATGCTTGTTCAGATTAAAATGCAAGGCAGAGCTGTCAAGTGAGGGCTCAATAAATTGTGAAGAGGGCAGCAGGCAAATTTAATTGTCCATTAATTGGTGCAAGATACATCGAGGTGCTGAATTTTCGGAAAGAAAGTTTTATCAGGACTTATGTATGCAATGGTAAGGTCCTAGGGAATGTTGCTATACATAGAGTGGATGGAGTGCAGTTTCATAGTGGAGTCGCAAGTAGGCAGGACAGTGAAGAAGGTGTTTGGCCTGCTTTCCTTTATTGATCAAAGTATTGGGCATTGGAGTTGGGAAGCCATTTTGCGGGTGTACAGGTCGCTACTCACTTCACTTTTGGAATTTTTCGTGCAATTCTGGTTTGCTTCCTATCGGATGAATGTTGTGAAACTTGACAAGGTGCAGAAGAGATTATAAAGGATGTTGCCAAGGTTGGAGGACTTGATCTATCGGAAGAGGGTGAACAGACTGGGGATGTTTTCCTTGGAGGATCAAAGGCTGGGTGCCGACCATTTAGATGTTTGTAAAATCATGAGGTCCATGAATAGGATAGATAGAAATCGTCTTTTCTCTGGGGTTGGCGAGTCCAGAAATAGAGGTCATTGGTTGAGGGTAAGAGGGGAAATATATGAAAGGGACAAATGGGGCAACTTTTTCAGGCAAAGCGTGGTGCGTGTACTGAATTCGCTGCCACAGGAAGTAGTGGAGGCTGGGACAATTACAACTTTTAAAAGGCATTTAAATGTGTATATTAATAGGAAAGATTGAGTGGAATATGTGCGAAGTGTAAGGAAATCAGATTTGTTTAGGTTCGGATGTCTGGTCATCATGGGCGGGTTGGACTGAAGGGTCTGTTTCCGTGCTGTAGACCTCTATGACTCTATAACTCTGTGACTTTCGCGTTACGCTATGCCAGACTGGGTTGAAGTGACAGCTCAAGACTGGTTAATAAACAGTTGGTCTGATTGATAGAATGTCAGTAACAGGAATGCAGTTCATCCTTTGGAACGATTTAGCAAGGTCCACGGTGAATGTAACATACGTAGAGGAGGAGAAGCCCAATGAAGACCTGATAACTGAGAGGTTAAAAGTAAAAAGAACCTGGCATTTTCCAAGACTGAGTATGACAATATCTCACTATCATAAGTCAGTGCATGATGAAAACCTAAAGAGAAAGCTGAACGATTTGTTGTAATGATGCAGAAAAACCCAGAAAACCACAAGTTCAGACAGAACTGTATATTATGAATTGGAATGTTTAAAAATGAAAGGCTAAAGCACTTGCAGCAATAGAACGAGTCAGGAGAATTTATATACTCTTACACTTACTCAGAAACGAGGCAGAGAATATTCCTGAAAGTTACCATTTGAAAGATAGAATCCTAAAACTGAAGTGGAGGTCCTGACAGGCTAGTGCAGTGGAGACATGGGCAGAAGTGCACCAGATTGTGTTGACTGTAGCACACAGACTTACAGGTCGCACGTGAACTACCTGTCGGAGTTTACCAAGATATATGAAAGGTTCAGGGTAACATTCATCAACATCTCTTTTGACCTCGAATGCACAAGGACGTGGTTACCTTCTATTGTACGTGTCATAGGTGCCAACTTGAAAGTAATCCAAAAGCAGTAATAAAACCAGAGTCATTGTTGCCCATTCCCACCTTCAAAGAACCTTTCACGGCTGTAACGATTGACCGTGCAGGTCCCATCCACAAAAGCTGAAGTGGAAACCGCGACTAGCTAACCGTAATGGGTAAATCTACCTGTTTTTCTTAGGTAAGTCCATTGCAAAGCATTAACTCAGGAAGTGTGAAGGAAGAGTTGCGTTCTTTCTTCCCGATGTATGGTCTTCCTGAAGAGATTCATTCTTGCAAGGGGTTTAACTTTACTGCTACTGGTTTAAGTAGTGATGAGTTGCTCAGGTATCCAGAACATTAAATCCAATGCCTGTCATCCTGACTCGCACGGAGCATTACAAAGGCGTCTGCACACCCTGAAAGCTATGTTAAGTTCATTGTGTCGGAATGATCCAACTGATTGTGGTAATGGTATCCCATTCCTATTGTTTGTCGTGAGAGATGCCACAAACGAATCTACTAGTTGATTTCCTTCGAGTTAATATTTGGACATGAAGTAAGAGGGCATCTTAAATTCATTGAGGAGAAATTGACAGGACCCAAGTCAGAGATCTAACACTAGGATTATGTTTCGGAGGTGAGGGAGAGACTACATTGGATAGTTGAGAGAGTTAAACAGGACCAAAAGATTGCACAGCATAGACTGAAGCAGGTGGCTGATTAAAAACTGAGAGTCTGAATTTTTCTCGTGGTGATGTCATATTATTATTGTTAGAATTGATCGGAAATACCTTCAAAGCCAGTTTTAAATGTCCTCTCTATGTTGAGAAAATGTCTGAAGTATGAAGTAAAGATGTCGGACAGGAAAAAAATGTATCGAGATGTAATTTGAATATGTTGAAGCTTTATTTGGATCAGAAGGTAGTGGTGAAACAGGTGTTAGCTCCTGGCGCGCAGTGTGATTAATCAAAGCGAAATGTTGTGAAATTTGATGTGGCTCAAAATGCGTTAAACAACGAGGACGCCCTTGTTGAGTCGGATATTTCTATTATCTATCTGTCTCAGGAGCAAAGAAGGCAGTTGAATAATTTGTTACAGCAGTATGTGGATGTATGCAGGAATAAAATGGGGAGGATTAACAGTGTTGTGCATGAGGTAGATGTACGGAATGCTGTCCTGATAAAACAACACTCTTATGATCTTAATAATTTCAAAGGCTAAAATGTACAGAAGAAAGTGGAGGTGATGTTCAACCAAGGTATCATCTAACCGAGTCGGAGCGTGTGGAGTTCGCTGATTGTGTCAGTTGACAAAACTGATGGGACTTCACGATTTTGCGTGGAGTATCATAGGCCAACGCTGTGACGAACTCGGCGTCATTCTCAATACCACGATTCGAGGACTGTTTTGAAACAGTTTGACAAGCCAGCTACTAACAAAGTTGGACTTTGCGTTGGAACTGGCACTAACGTTATCACAGAATGTGATGGAAATTTATTTGTTTGCAATCCTGAATGGGCTATATCAATTTAAAGTGATGTCCTTTGGAATTGACAACACACCCGACATATTCCAAAGGCTCGTGAAGAGATCTGTTGCTGTGTTAAAACATGTGCAGACTATGTGGATGATGCAGTGCGTTTTGGAACGCTGACATGGTACAGCTGGCAAACACTTGGTACGATTAAGAGAATCAAAACTGGTAATAAATGTAAACAATAATTAATTCGATAAAGCAGAAATGACGTTCTTGGAACATAGCATCGATCATTGAAGTGTGACCCCACGGAACGCAAAGATAAAGGTCTTTGAGGTAATTCCATAACCCACCTCGAAGAAAGAGTTACCTCGATTATTATGACTGAGTCGATTCTACCAGACGTTTATTGCAAACTTCAGTAGTGTATGGCATCATTCGCAGATTTGCTGAAGTAGAATATAAAATCTTCATGTAAACAACAATGCCAGGAGGCATTTCACAATTTAAAAACTGTGTGAACCACAGAAACAGTTTGAGTTCCATCAACGCTTTTGAACCTCTTCAATGTTGCAATCGATACTTCTGACACAGCAGTTGGATATGTCTTGTTACTAGGGGATGATGATGGAATTGGTCTGTCAGTTGTTTACTTTTCATAGAACCCCAAAAGACAATGGCCAAAGTAATCTATAATTGAAAAAGAATTATTGAGATTGGTACACTCCTGACAGCATTTTAATGTTATTGTCAAGAACAAAATAACTGCGACTGTTTTGTATACAGTCCAAATCCTCTAACATTCTTGAAAGACAAAACTACCAAACTATTTCGTTGAAAGTCTTACGTGACAGATTATTAACTTAAAATTGTGACAACAGATGCGTTATTAAAGATGCAGATGCGATTTAAAATTACCAACGTTATATCTATACGTTTGCATGTTTGTGTGTAGACATTAACGTGAAGTTAAATTAACGTCCTATACATATCATTGAAATGTATTTAAGAAACAAAAACAAAATGAAACCATTCATTTTCATTGTCGTGTTTCAGTATTTTTTCTTAAGTGGGAAGGTGCTGAGGAGTTGAGGTGTTTAATGTACCTTTAAAAAAACGTAAAATTTTAAAAGCTGACACGCCTGTCATGTAAGTGACTGCAGGCACAAAGTGTTCCGGGCAACTCGAAAAAGTAATGTTTGAGTTATAATTCGAACATTGAGTTGTTTACACAACAATTCGAACGTAACCAATTACTTTAATCTACGTCCTAAGTACCTAGAACACAATAAGTTTGAATTTACTGTTTAGACATCATCATACCAAGGAGACAGTCCGATGTGTTGGTGTATAAAAAAGAAGCATTTTGAAAGGATGGCCAGAGACAAAGATCACCTACAACCATTGCTTTCCTGCCAGCCTATCTCTAACAGTTACTTTCTTTCTTTCAAATTAAACATCTTTGCAGGAGAAGACCGAATATGACGCAAGGGAAGACTATACTTTCACAGATAACTTGGCAAGCCGAACTTTCCTGCATATTTGGTTTGTTTGCAATAGGGTTTACCCCGTGTCGTAACAGCAGGTTGTTGTTCTCTGGCTAACTTTCATAATGTTGACTTATTTATACCACAAACATGAGATCGTCACACTGGTTCAATGGAGCCAAAACAATAGCATTCAAATTCGATTGAGTTTTATTATCCTGTGGCATAATTTAAACGGGTTGGTTAAATTCTAACTGTTGTGAACATGATAAGCAAATATGACATTATTTTTTCATATTCCATACGGCTGGTATGTCACAGGCCAGGTGCCTGCAACCTTTCACGACCGAAACAACTTAAACTGTCTCTTCAAGGTACAATATAGGACTTCAATTTCATAAAACAACAACAATTAAGAAAAAAAATCGCACCAGCATAACGAAAAGATGGCTTCATTATTTGTTTCTTATTATTAAACCGATTACAGCTAAATAATTTGTGTGTGTGTTTATATGTATATATATATACATACATACATACACACACACAAGCACATATATATGTATATATCCACACATACCCATTGTTATCTGTTCAATCTATTACAAAATTTATCCATTAAATTCGCGAAAATGCTATCACTACTATCACTTTCTTATCACAAGGAAATGTACGATTGTAACCTAAAAGTCTGTGACATTAGACTTGAACAGAATAGCGTCATATTATTGTCTATCACACCTTCCAAGAATGAAAGAGAGTTGTGACCCGTATGCACAACTATTACTGAGACATTGCTCTTCACGTACACAGTAAAATGATGGAGGGCCCATACCAAACTCAATAAGTCATTTTTAATGATATGGTGTTTTTTCCTGATGGGTTTTGGGTTTCTTTGAAATGGAATGAACTACGCGTTCAATTCAATCATCATCTTCCTGTCAAGCAACTGTTCCTCCAACACTCATGACACTCGTATCGATTGCAACTTTGAAGGGTTTCAAAATGTTTGGTATCTCCAAAAATGGTGTGGTGGTTCGCACTGCTCCAAATTGACAAGTACTTTCTGTTATTATTCTGTCCACCCAAATGTTAAGTTCTTTTTCAGCAAATCATGCAACGGTGCCAATGCACTGCAGATGTTTGGAACAAACTTCCGGTAAAATCAGGTTACTCCCAAAAAACGAAACACCTCTTCCTTCGAGGGTGCTCGCGGAAATTCCTCCCTTGACTTCGTCTTTGTATTTCTTGGCTTCAACCTTCCATGACCGATATTATGATCCACCAATGCTATCCCGAATTTTGTTTTCTTTATTAGTATAACATTTTGTTTTTCTTCTTGTTTCAGAAAGCTCAGCCAACTGTCCCATGTGATCTTTCAATGACTCAGGAAAGATTCCAACATCATCCAGATAGACTGCACAGTTTGTTAATCCAACCACAACTCTGCTCACGGGTATTTGCAAAGTGACCAGTGTGTTCTTCTTGACATCGGGCATCACGTTTTATTGAAAAAGTCCATGTTCAAACGCAGAAAATTATCGTGCTTTCTTTGACAAAGATAGCTGCTGAGAAGCACGCTGAAAGTAGAATTTATGATATAACTGACTTAACCAACTTCCACTCAACAGTCCTTCAACCCTAGTAGTATGAGTCGCATTTTGTTCCAACAGTGACCTTCTGAGAGTTCACACAAAATCGATGAATCCTGTCAGGTTTGAGAACTAACAGGATCAGCCAACTCCACTCGCTCTGACCTGATTCAGCATTGCACACAATTCCTTTTGCAGGTGTGTGTCTTTGAAACGATTAAGATGGTAGGAGCCTTGCTGAATCGGAAAAAGAGTCCCTACTTTTATCTCATGCACAATCGCAATAGTCCACCCCGACCGATTCCTGCATATCGCCACATATTGCCGCAATAAACCTTTCAAATGCGTCTGTCTTTGCTCCTGAGACGGATAGTTTACTTGCCTATCCCACTCCTCACGGGCTTTCTCGTTGTTTTCCGTATTTTGAGGCACATAAAACACCACAAGGCCTGACTTTGATTCCTCACACTCCAAGGCATTAACTAACACGGGTTTTGACATTTCCTCTTCGAAATAAAAATAAGGTTTTAACATATTGACACGATAGGGTAAAAACAATGAATGCAGATGCTGAAAATCAAATACTGGATTAGTGGTGCTGGAAGAGCACAGCAGTTCAGGCAGCATCCAACGAGTAGCGAAATCAACGTTTCGGGCAAAAGCCCTTCATCAGGAATAAAGGCAGTGAGCCTGAAGCATGGAGAGATAAGCTAGAGGAGGGTTGGGTGGGGAGAGAGTAGCATAGAGTACAATGGGTGAGTGGGGGAGGAGATGAAGGTGATAGGTCAAGGAGGAGAGGGTGGAGTAGATAGGTGGAAAAGAAGATAGGCAGGTCGGACAAGTCAAGGAGACAGTAACTGAGCTGGAAGTTTGAAACTCGGATGAGGTGGGGGAAGGGGAAATGAGGAAGCTGTTGAAGTCCACATTGATGCCCCGGGGTTGAAGTGTTCCGAGGCGGAAGATGAGGCGTTCTTCCTCCAGGCGTCTGGTGGTGAGGGAGCGGCGGTGAAGGAGGCCCAGGACCTCCATGTCCTCGGCAGAGTGGGAGGGGGAGTTGAAATGTTGGGCAACGGGGCGGTTTGGTTGATTGGTGCGGGTGTCTCGGAGATGTTCCCTAAAGCGCTCTGGTAGGAGGCGCCCAGTCTCACCAATGTAGAGGAGACCACATCGGGAGCAATGGATACAATGAATGATATTGGTGGATGTGCAGGTGAAACTTTGAAGGATGTGGAAGGCTCCTTTCGGGCCTTGGATAGAGGTGAGGGAGGAGGTGTGGGCACAGGTTTTACAGTTCCTGCGGTGGCAGAGGAAAGTGCCAGAATGGGAGGGTGGGTCGTAGGGGGGTGTGGACCTGACCAGTTAGTCACGGAGGGAACGGTCTTTGCGGAAGGCGGAAAGGGGTGCGGAGGGAAATATATCCCTGGTGGTGGGGTCTTTTTGGAGGTGGCGGAAATGTCGGTGGATGATTTGGTTGATGCGAAGGTTTGTAGGGTGGATAGTGAGCACCAGGGGCGTTCTGTCCTTGTTACGGTTGGAGGGGTGGGGTCTGAGTGCGGAGGTGCGGGATGTGGACGAGATGCGTTGGAGGGCATCTTTAACCACGTGGGAAGGGAAATTGCGGTCTCTAAAGAAGGAGGCCATCTGGTGTTTCCTATTGTGGAACTGGTCCTCCTGGGAGCAGAAACGGCGGAGGCGGTGAAATTGGAAATACGGAATGGCATTTTTGCAAGAGATAGGGTGGGAAGAGGTGTAATCCAGGTAACTATGGGAGTCAGTGGGTTTGTAAAAAATGTCAGTGTCAAGTCGGTCGTCACGAATGGAGATGGAGAGGTCCAGGAAGGGGAGCGAGGTGTCAGAGATAGTCCAGGTAAATTTAAGGTCAGGGTGGAATGTGTTGGTGAAGTTGATGAATTGCTCAACCTCCTCGCGGGAGTACGAGGTGGCGCCAATGCAGTCATCAATGTAGCGGAGGAAGAGGTGGGGAGTGGTGCCGGTGTAATTACGGAAGATCAACTGTTCTACATAGCCAACAAAGAGACAGGCATAGCTGGGGCCCATACGTTTGCCCATGGCTACGCCTTTGGTCTGGAGGAAGTGGGAGAATTCAAAGGAGAAATTGTTAAGGGTGAGGACCAGTTCGGCCAAACGAATGAGAGTGTCAGTGGAAGGGTACTGTTGAGGACGTCTGGAGAGGTAAAAACGGAGGGCTTGGAGGCCCTGGTCATGGCGAATGGAGGTGTAGAGGGATTGGATATCCATGGTGAAGATAAGGCGTTGGGGGCCAGGGAAATGGAAGTCTTGGAGGAGGTGGAGGGCATGGGTGGTGTCTCGAACGTATGTGGGGAGTTCCTGGAGTAGGGGTGATAGGACAGTGTCAAGGTAGGTAGAGATGTGTTCAGTGGGGCAGGAGCATGCTGAGACAATGGGTCGGCCAGGGTGGTCAGGCTTGTGGATCTTGGGAAGGAGGTAGAACCGGGCAGTGCGGGGTTCCCGGACTATGAGTTTGGAAGCTGTGGGTGGGAGATCTCCTGAGGTGATGAGGTTCTGTATGGTCTGGGAGATGATGGTTTGGTGATGGGGGGTGGGGTCATGGTCGAGGGAGCAGTAGGAAGAGGTGTCCTCGAGTTGGCGTTTGGCTTCAGCGGTGTAGAGGTCAGTGCGCCAGACTACCACTGCGCCCCCTTTATCCGCTGGCTTGATGGTGAGGTTGGGATTGGAGCAGAGGGATTGGAGGGCTGCGCGTTGTGAGGGTGAGAGGTTGGAGTGGGGGAGGGGGGACGACAGTTTGAGGCGGTTAATGTCCCAGCGGCAGTTGGAAATGAAGAGGTCGAGGGCAGGTAATAGGCCAGTGCGGGGTGTCCAGGTGGATGCAGTGTGTTGGAGGTGGGCGAAGGGGTCCTCGGAAGGTGGGCGGGAGTCCTGATTGTGAAATTAAGCTCGGAGGCGGAGGCGACGGAAGAATTGTTCGATGTCACGTCGTGTATTAAATTCATTGATGCGTGGACGGAGGGGGATGAAGGTGAGTCCTTTGCTGAGGACTGATCGTTCGTCCTCAGTGAGTGGGAGGTCTGGAGGGATGGTGAAAACTCGGCAGGGCCGGGAGCTGGGATCTGGTGTGGGTGTGGAGCTGGGAGTGGGGTCGGAGCCAGTACCTGGAGTGGGTGTGATGGTGGGGGGAATGGGGGTGGAGGCATGAGCAGGGGTAATGTTGCCCTCGGGGTTCTGGGGTGTGGGTATAGTGACAGTGGGGTCTGTGGGTGCCGTGTCAGCAGAATGCAGGTGAGTGGCGCTGGTGGGGGTGGAAGTGGTGGTGACCACGGCAGTAGGCGTGGCGGGAGTCACTGAGCATGTGGCATCAGCGATGATGTGAGGGCCGCACGTGGCTGTGGGAGTGGACATGATGGGGGCGGAAGTGACCTCGTGCTCCCGCGAGGAGGTTGAGCAATTCATCAACTTCACCAACACATTCCACCCTGACCTTAAATTTACCTGGACTATCTCTGACACCTCGCTCCCCTTCCTGGACCTCTCCATCTCCATTCGTGACGACCGACATGACACTGACATTTTTTACAAACCCACTGACTCCCATAGTTACCTGGATTACACCTCTTCCCACCCTCTCTCTTGCAAAAATGCCATCCCGTATTTCCAATTTCTCCGCCTCCGCCGTATCTGCTCCCAGGAGGACCAGTTCCACCATAGGACACACCAGATGGCCTCCTTCTTTAGAGACCGTAATTTCCCTTCCCACGTGGTTAAAGATGCCCTCCAATGCACCTCGTCGACATCCCGCACCTCCGCCCTCAGACCCCACCCATCCAACCGTAACAAGGACAGAACGCCCCTGGTGCTCACCTTCCACCCTACAAACCTTTGCATCAACCAAATCATCCACCGACATTTCCGCCACCTCCAAAAAGACCCCACCACCAGGGATATATTTCCCTCCGCACCCCTTTCCGCCTTCCGCAAAGACCGTTCCCTCCGTGACTACCTGGTCAGGTGCACACCCCCCTACGACCCACCCTCCCATTCTGGCACTTTCCCCTGCCACCGCAGGAACTGTAAAACCTGTGCCCACACCTCCTCCCTCACCTGTATCCAAGGCCCGAAAGGAGCCTTCCACATCCATCAAAGTTTCACCTGCACATCCACCAATATCATTCATTGTATCCGTTGCTCCCGATGTGGTCTCCTCTGCATTGGTGAGACTGGGCGCCTCCTAGCAGAGCGCTTTAGGGAACATCTCCGAGACACCCGCACCAATCAACCAAACCGCCCTGTGGCCCAACATTTCAACTCCCCCTCCCACTCTGCCGAGGACATGGAGGTCCTGGGCCTCCTTCACCGCCGCTCCCTCACCACCAGACGCCTGGAGGAAGAACGCCTCATCTTCCGCCTCGGAACACTTCAACCCCGGGGCATCAATGTGGACTTCAACAGCTTCCTCATTTCCCCTTCCCCCACCTCATTCTAGTTTCAAACTACCAGCTCAGTTTTGTCTCCTTGACTTGTCCGACCTGCCTATCTTCTTTTCCACCTATCCACTCCACCCTCTCCTCCTTGACCTATCACCTTCATCTCCTCCCCCACTCACCCATTGTACTCTATACTACTCTCTCCCCACACCCACCCTCCTCTAGCTTATCTCTCCATGCTTCAGGCTCACTGCCTTTATTCCTGATGAAGGGCTTTTGCCCGAAACGTTGATTTCGTTGCTCGTTGGATGCTGTGCTCTTCCAGCACCACTAATCCAGTATATTGACATGATAGTCAATGCAGTTTGTTTTTCTGTTCGATATCTTTACGAGATTGATTACCGAGCACAACTAATTGCTAAATTGAAAGAGGTCACTAAAAATTGTTTTGAAGGGATCTCTTACACTTGCTGCCAGTACAAATAAGTTATTACGATAGGAAAACGTCCGAATTTTCGAGTCTTATATCTCCAACCTGCTTTATTCTATGCTTTGCTGTCTTAAGTTGATTGTTAGTCTGCTCACCTACTCGATTTAATCTCTCCCTCACCTCCCACACATAATCAAAGTGCAAGGTCTCTATTTCGACTTGTCATTTTTTCTTTAATTAATTTCAAAAGCCCACTGACTTCTTGTCCCAAATGAAAAGATATGGAGAAACCGAGAACTCCCATTTGAAGCTGTTCTAATGGTGAACAAAGCGAATGGGATAACTTTACCCAATCATTCGAGTAATCCTGAGAGTAGGCTCTTACCATTTTCTTCAGGGTCTGAAGCCATCTTTCTCATGCTCTCTGGGATTCAGGATGATATGGACTTGATTTAAGGTGCGGCATGCCTAAGCTATCCGTGACTTCCTTAAAGAACCAAGACAGTATGATCAAATATCTCTGAGAACCCATTTCACATGAAGAAGGGTACTCACTCCACGAAAAACATTTTTGGCTTAATACATCATCATGGAATTGCCTCTGGAAATCTGTTAGACACATCGGTTGTTGTTAGCAAGTACTGGTTCACGTTTCGTTTCTTTGGAGAGGACATACACAATCAATTATTACCCACGTATAAGGCATTTCGAATGCTGAATTGGAACACAAAAGTGTTGGTTTTATTACCTTTATGTCCCTAACCTAATATTTGGAATGTATGAAGTGCAAAGCAAATTTTAGTCCCATCCTTGTGTCTTCCATTCCAATACAAATACTTTTGTAAAATTACCTGAGGCTCCGTTCACCTTGGTGGTAGTCTGCTGGTAGTTCATGTGGTAGCCAAAACAATTCCTGTCCTTATGCGACTGGTAATATAATCTAGTGCACTTCTGTCCATTTCTTATTGCACTGACCTCTCCATTTCCGTCTTAGGATTGTATTTTTTGAGACAATAATCCTCAGGAATATTCTCTGTCTTCTTTTCTGAGTATGCATCCACATATATAATAATTTATTTTTTCGTCCTTCTGTTGACAATCCATTAGCCCTCCAGGCCAAAACGTTTCTGTATGATCCTCTATCTGTTCAGGTTTTCCTTCACCATTAGGTCAAACAGGATGCACGCTAACTGAACCTCAACACTTTCATCTTTCTCTTTAGTTTTTGCTTTGCGTTGTGATTTGTGATCGCACGATGTTATTACTACACAACTTGAAAAATGTTCGGCTATTTTCCTGTAAACTCAGTTCCCTGGTCTTTCTTTGACCTCTCCACAACAAGGAATATCACTCCAAACTTGGATCCTGCTCAGTCCTTCCAAAGAACAAACTGTATTCTACGAACTGACGCACTGCCAATCATTCACACTGTTTACTTCCTACTCTGGAATTGCCAATCCAACCTTACTTTACACAGCGGATCGCGAAATCTCTGTCCACCGCTCATGGAAATTACCACTTCCTCCAGTAACAGTTCAGAATGAGTTCAGGTACGTTCATCTCTTAATAATAGAAACTGGTTAGATCATGCATTTCACAATTTTATGACTTCATTTCATTCTCACTGGTGTTCATTCAGAGTAAACGTTCTGCAGAGGGGGGATTCCCTTCCAGGGCCAAAGTACTAACTACATACGCGGGCCCTTCCTAGACTGTGCACTCGCTTGCAGCTCGGCGACTTTTCTTGGGGTTTTCATTGCTACTTTCAGTCATGCCACTGATTTCGCTGGTTTTACCACATCTTTCCCCACAGTGTCTTTCTTTAATGAGCAGCACGGTGTCTTTAATCATCCCCATTTACAATAGTGCAAAAACCTGAAGACTTGCAAATCATTTCCACTTTCTAGGGATTTTTTAACCTGTGGTAAACAATTACCTGTGTTCTCTATTCGTTGTTTTGTAGTGTCGGGTCGCCATTCTCCCAATTTCTACTTCTGAGAGGATGAAATTATTGCTGAATGCCTAACTTTCCATTGTGCATCTTCGTATATTCTTCCGCCATCTCTGCTTCCCTTTTCACTTCTTCAACTTTGTGTTCATCCACATGAATTCTTATCATCCCTGCAAGTGAGTTTTTAAACTACTCCGTGAGACTACTCTGTCTTACAGCGTCATAGGTCTTATCTATTTTAAAGACCTAAACCATCCACGATGCTTAATTCTTTCTAATTCAACAAAATTATGACATGGTTCCTTCTTTATATTTCTGAACAGCTGTCTTTCCACTTATCGGGCCATTCATAAGCACCTAAAAATTCCAATCGGCGCTGCAAATGCTGCACTAGCTCTGCATTACAGCTTAGCCTAAAATAACATTACCCACAAGTCCTGTTACCACGCCAACTGCCTCGCTAGTCTTTCAAACGATCGAAGATATATTCACCATTTCTTAACAAAATGTTGCAGTGATGTAATACATTTACTTTTACTTTCATCTCCACCCTGTTAAACTGACAATCGTAACAAAGTCGCAACTTCTGAAGTTCAAATTCTCCCTCCTTTTCACTTTTTCCCTCTGCCATTCCTCTCTCTCGTTCTCGCTGTCATTCTTCTCTCCCTCTGTGCTCAGCTCGGCGTCTTCTGACTCTTTCTTTTTCTTGTCATCCTTCCTTATTTCCTCTTTCTTTCCACTCTATTTGTTTCTCTGTTCCTCTTTCTTCTCCCCTCGTTTGCTCAAATAAGAACATTCCCTCTCTTTCTTTCCTGCTTTCTCTCTGTCGCTTTCTTTTTCCTGTCTCTTTCTTAATTCCTCTTTCTTCATTCTCTCTTGCTTTAGCTTTCTCCCTCCCTTTGTTTTTCTTCGAATTACTTCAATTTTACTTTCAGATTCTTTCTCATTGTATTGCATTTGCCAGTTTTTCTCACATTCGTACGTGCTTGAGTCACTCGCCTAAAATTTTAGGTTTATTTTAACCGTTAGTTAAACGGAAATCTAACACCTTTTCTCACTACAAATAAAAGGCATCGTTTCTCTCCTTCTAAACTTTCTTGGCAAATTTGGGAACCATCTTCAATACCCCAAATTCTTCAGTAATTTTCAGAGCCATTTCACTCACTTTTAATTTAATCGACCACAAATAATCTGAAATTATACAAATGGCATCACTTTCATTTCAGTTAAATATATGGGGCACGAATCGATATTTTTTAAACTTTGCTGCGATTTTTCGTACCCAATATCTGTTCAAGTCTGTCCGAGTGTTAGACTGGATCCGTCAAAACCTGCTCAAGTCCAGACGAGACTCCAAACTGCTCCGATATGGCGTTAAACCCTTCTCCTATTTCAACAAAACACACAAGAACCTTTGGTAACGTGGACATCTGTTCAAGTTTAAGTGACATATAACGCTCCCAAATACAATTTTCAAAGTAAAATATCCAAATTACTCTTTAATTCGAAAAGAGAAAATAAATAAGTAACGTTTGGAAAATCTAAGCTTCTTTTCACTTGGTGTTCTGTTCTCCACATCCAAGCCTTTAACGATGTATCGATTCAACACAATCCCCTATTAAAATATAATTTCAAAACAAGACAGCAGCTGCCATCATCGGCGTCTTTCTTCTTTGAGCAGAAAATTAAAACAACTTCATATTTTATCATCAGTCGTTGGCTGCAAAGATGTTTCATAAGAAAATTGCACGATTGTAGAGAATGTTTTCAATGGCAACCACCCTCTGAATGGAAAGTCGCTCTCACTCTCTCCCTGGCTATGTCTCAAACTCCAACGTAATTATATCACAAATATCGTATCGTGTAAGTGGATCGATGGTGTCAAAACAGAAAAATACAAATTCGATTCGGTTTTCATATACCGGGGCACAATTTCAAATGATTGATTGAATTCGAACTTCTCTGAACATAGCAGCCAAATGTTACATATTTTCAATTTCACAACACACCCTGAATCTGCTAGTCAATCACATGACAGATGCCGACCAACGTTGATTGCCAAAACAAATTTCACACTCTCTTACTTGTGCAGTACATGCCTTGGACGTCAGAACACGTGACAGAGTTTAACAGGCCGTTGCAATGAGAACAGCGTTGGCAAAGTTTCACAGTATATTGGCAGGAGAAAAGGATGAGAATAGATGCAAAGTTTCTTGCTTGTAGAACAGAGAGGAGATGTTTGCGAAGAAAATAGAGTGGGGCTGAGGCACGGGCTGTTGCGAGGAGAACAGCGAGAGAATGTGTTCAGAAACCAGTACTTCGGTTATTGCCACGGTAACAAAGGTGAAATAGATCAATAGGCCTTGCTGTGGAAACAGTGTGGAGCTTGTTTCACAACCAACAGAGTCCAGATGTGTTCACTGTCTGTTGACAGAGGAACAGAGTTCGAATTTACTCAGAGGACTTTGCTGGGTGAACAGACTTGACTTCGATTTACAGCCTGTTACAAACAGAAAAGCGTTGGGATGCGTTCACTCTATGTTGTAAGGAGAAAGGCGTGAGAATGGTTTAAAAGTTGGTTGCTAGGAGAATAGAGACAGGAAGGTTTCACTCGCCGAAGCAAAGTGAACAGACTGGGTATGGGGTCACAGGCCGTTGCGAGAACAGAGTGGAAATGTTTTCAGAGACTGCTGCTGAGAAAACAGTATGGGAATGGGTTCATAGGCGGCTTAGAGGAGAAAAGAGTGAAGATGAGTTCACAGGCCATTGCTGGGAGACGGAAGTCTGGATGGTTCAATAACCATTACCAGAAGAAAAGACTGGTGTTTAGTGCGCAGCAGCTTGCATGGACATTAGAGTTGCGATTGTTTCTTGGTCGTTGGTAGGAGAACAGGATTGTGGGTAGGTTCACAGTACTTTTCTGGGAAAACGAAATGGCGATGGGTTCACTAGCAGTTACAAGGAAAACAGAGTGAATTTGGGTTCGCAGTCTGTTACAATGGAGACAGAGTGGAGTTGGGTTCACCGGCCATGGTCAAGTGGGAAGTGCCAGGGTGGGGTCAAAACCAGTTGCTCGGAGTACAGTGTGGTGATTGCTTCACAGGCTTATGCCATGGTAACAGAGTTGAGAATGATAAATCGGTCTTGATGGGAGAAAAATGTATGGATGTGCTTACAGGCCGCTGCTCAGAGAATAAAAAATAGTTCATTCACAGGCCATTGGTCGGAGAAATATTGGGGATGGGTTCACAATCTGGTGGAAGAAGAACGGCGTGCGGATGGTTTCACAACCTTTTGTAGTATAACAGAGCGGGCATGGATTCACTGGCCGTTGTTACATAAACAGAGTGCAGATGGGCTCATATGTTGTTCCTAGCGAAATTAACTGGCGCTGGAGTCAGTGGCACTTCCAATGGGAGCAAAGGTGGAATGCATTGAAAACATCTTGATAGGATAACATTGGATCTTGCGGAGAACACACACACATCGGACTTGACAGACTATTGATCGGAGAACACAGTGGGGATGGCTTCACAGGCCAATAGAAGGGAAACAGAGTTGTGGTAGGTCAATAGGCGTTTTCTGTGAGAATAGGTTTGGAATAGATTCTCAGGTAGTTCCGAGAGCAACATATTGCGAATGAGATCACGGGGCAGTTGCTGGGAGAACAGAATGGGATGGTTCACAGGCAGTTCCGACAGAACAGAATAGGATGGGTTCTCAGGCCGATGTTCGGGGCACAGAACGGAGATGTGGTTGATAGGCAGTTGCCAGGAGTACTCAGTATGGATTCGATTGCGAACGGAGTGCGGATGATTTCACAGGCCTTTGCTTGGTGAACAGATTTGTGGTTAGTGTACAGTTTTCTGAAAGAAGAGAAGAGAGGATTGTTTCACAGTATGTTCATATGATAGTGGAGTAAGCATGCGTTCATGGGCCGTTTGGAGGGGAAGAGAATAGGAATGGATCGACAGGCCATTGCTCGGGGAACAGAGTGGTGATGGGTTCACAGGCCTTTGCTATGTGATAAGAGTGGGAAGTTTTCAACGGTCCTTTCTCGGCTATCAGATTTAATTTGTTCTGCCAGGGTCAGTGCAACAGTGAGACTTCTTTCAATCTGCTCTCCAATGGGAGAGTGACGCAAACACAGCGGTGAGAGTCTGTTTTCCCCTGAGTTATTGATACAGTGATAGTCATGTTAGTCAGCTCCCGCTGCTGTCAATGGTGCACAAACGGTCGGATCAGTTAGTTCTCCCTGGTGTCAGTGGCATAGTCACAGTGGTGTGAGTCTTTTCTCCACGGTATAAGTGATACAGACACAGTGGAGTTCGGCTGCTCTCCCTGGTGTCAATGATACAGAAACATTGTGTTCAGACTAGTGGCCTGAGGCTCAGGAATGCACGCACAGTTAGATCTGTCTGTTCACCCTGGTGTCAGTCATTAACAAACAGTGGGGTCCGTCTGCTCTCCTCGGGATCCATGGTACACGCACAGTGGGTCAGTTGCCTGTCCTCGGTGTCAGTGACTCAATCACAATGTGGTTAGATTACTCTCTCTGTGTTGAGTTATTAGCACACAGTGGGGTGAGTCTGCTCTCCCCGAGGCAGTGCTACACACACAGTGAGTTTTGTGTGTTAACCACGGTGCCAATGATACTGAGGCACTGTTGTCAGACTGCTTTGCTTGGGTTAGTGATACAAAATAGTGGTGTCAAACTGCTCTCACCTGGTCAGTGAATAGTCATATAGGTTACATCTGTTCTTGCCACCGTTAGCCATATACACACCGTGGAGTCAGAGTGCGCTCCCCAGAGTCAGTGATGTTCAAAAAGTCAAGTTAGCCTGCTCCCCCCAGATTCAGTGAAACAGACACAGTATGATCGCCTGTTTTCGTGGTGTCAGTGATGCACGAACAGAAACGTTTCTCTATTTTCCCTCGGGTCATTGATACCAATATTGTGGGGCCACTGTGCTCTCGCAATGAATAGTGATGCATACTCAGTGGGGTCATTCTGCTCTCCCCGGGTCTGTGTACAGTCACACAGTTCAGTCCACTCTCTCCGTGGTCAGTGATTCAGATACAGCGGTGTCAATTTGCTCTCCCTATTGTCAGGGATACTCAGATAGTGGCATTGGTCTCCTCTCCCCGGGTTCATCAAAAAAAAAGAGACAGCAATGTCGTGCTACATCCCGTGATCAGTGACACAGCCATGGGAGGGTCAGTCTGTTCTCCCCACGATATTTCTAACACGACAGTGGGGTCAGTCTGCTCTCTTCAGGAAGCTGATACATGGACAGTGGAGCCAGCGTGCTCTTTCTGTGGTCAGTGATATGCACACAGTGGGGTCAGTCTTCCCTCCCAGTTTTCAGATAAAAACAAGTGGGGTTTTCATGCTCTCCCCGAGGTCAGAGATACAGACACTGATGGGTGAGTCTACTCTTCCAGGTTGGGAGATACCCCTCCGGGGTCAGTAATACAGAAATCGGAGTTTCAGTCTGTACTCCCAATGATAAAGACACATTGGTGTCAGTGTGCTCTCTCTAGGATCAGTAATGCAGGAATAGTAGGTTCATTCTGCTCTCCCCGGACTCAGTGATACATACTCAGTTGGGTGAGCCTGCTTTACACGGGTCAGTGACAGAAACATTTGGGTCGGTCTGCACAACCTGGGTCAGTAATACAAACACAGTGGGGCCAGTCAGCTCTCTCTATTGTCAATATTGTAGACAAAGTGAAGTCAATTTGCTCTCCCCAGGTCCATTAATAAACACGCATTGGTCTTGGTCGCCTCTCCTTATTGTCAGCGATACACACACCTTGGGGTCAGGCTCCTCCCCGGCCATCCGTATTACAGACAGAAGTGGGGTTATCTCATATCTTGAGATTAATGACACAGACATAGTCGGGTCAGTGTGGTCTGCAGCGTGACATAGAATTATAGTTTAATCGCAAAGTACAGCACAGAAACAAACCCTTCGGTCCAAGTCGTCCATGCTGACCAGATATCCAAATCTTATCTAGTCCCATTTGTCATCAATTGGGCCATATCACTCCATACCCTTCCTATTCGTAGCCGACTCCAGATGCCTTTTGAATGCTCAAATTGTATTAGAGACCACTACTGTCTCCGACAGCTCATTCCACAGCTGTATCACGCTCCTCGTGAAAAAGTTGCGTTATAGGTTTCTTTTATATCTTTCCTGTCACAAAACCTTTGCCCTCGAATTCTGGTCTTCCCATACAGCAGGGAAAATACCTTGTCTCTTCATCTTCTCCATGCCCCTCCTAAATTTGGAAACATTCATACGGTCGCCACTAAGGTCAGACCAGTGAGCCTTACCCTGTTGGACGAAATGAGTTGAAAGCATTGTAAGAGATAGGATTTATAATCATCTAGCAAGCAACAATTTGATTGGCAATAGTCAACATGGTTCCGTCAAGGGCTGGTCGTGTCTCACAACAGTCGTTGAGTTTTTGCAGATGTTGACCACGCATGTGAGTAAGGTCAGGACAGTTGGAATGGTGTATGTGGACTTCAATAAAGCCTTTGATAAGGTTCCACGTTGTAGGGTCTTGGAGAAAATGCGGAACCATGGTATTTAGGAAGATTTAACAGTTTGAAATAGAAACTAGGTTTCAGTAAGGATGAGTTTTGGGACCACTGCGTTTCGTCACTTTTATGCATAACGTGGACAGAGGCATACATGGTTGGGTTAGTAAGTATGGAGATGACACCAAAGTCGGTGGACAGTGTGAAAGCATGTTGCAGTTTGCAGGGAGACTTAGATAAACTGCAGAATTGCGCTGAAAGCTGGAAACTGGAGGTCATTGCAGATAGATGTGAGGTCAGTAACGTTGGAAAGAAAAACAAGAAGGGAGAATACTGGGTCAGTGGAAAGAATCTTGTGTAGTGTGGATGTGCAGAGTGATCTTGTATCCAATAACATATGTCATTGAAAGTTGTCACTTAGGTTCATCGTGCTGTCAAGAAAGCACGCGGTATGTTAGGTATTATTGGTAGACGGAATGAGCTCCGGAGCCGTGATGTTATGCTGCAACTGTGCAAAACGCTAGTGCACCTTTGCTAGGATTATTGTGTACAGTTTTGGACGCTCCATTAGAAGAATGACGTGGAAGCTTCGAAAACGGTGCGGAGAAGATTTACCAGGATGTTGACTCTTCTGCAACGAACTCTTTAAAAGCAAAGGCCAAGAGACTTGTGTATGTGCCAATTAGAGAGAAGAAGAATAAGAGGGGATTTAACAGAGACAAAAAAGATGATCAGAGGATGGGATAGGGTGGACAGTGAGAGTCTTTTTCCGTGGATGATGACATCGATTTGTCCGAGGGCGCATAGCAGCAAATCGAGGAGTGATAGATTTAAGACAAATGTGAGCGGCAGGATCTTTACTCAGAATGTGATATGGACGTGGAATGCCTGCCAGCCAGTGTAGTTTATGCAGCCACATTAGGGACATAGAAACAATCCTTGGATAAGAATATGGATGATGATTAGATAGTGGAGGGGGTGGGCTTAGATTAGTCCAGAGATCTGTGCAACAGCGAGGGATGAAGACCCTGTTCTGCGGTGGATTGTTCGATGTTCTGCCTCGAATGCTTCAGGGAAAACAGCCCGGCCTATTCGCCCTGAACCTATAGGTCACACCCACTAACAATGGCAACTTTTTTGCAAATCTTTCTGAATCCTTTGAAGTTTACAACATCCTTCCGAGAGGAAGGAAACCGGAATTACACGCAATATTAGAAAAGCGACCTAATCAATATCTATTACAGGCATAACAAGACTTCCCAACTCCTACACTCAAAACCATGACGAAAAAGGGAAAGCACACAAGCAATATTGTCAGTCTGCTCTTCACAGGGTCAGTCATATGAGATAGTGAGTTCAGTGCTCTAAACACAGTGTTCGTGATGCACACACAGTGGTTTCAGTCTCCTTTCCCCAAGGTCAGTGATAAAAGCACTGTGGTGTCATTATACTATCGGCAGAGACAGTGATATTGACACAGTGGGAACGGTCTCACCTAATTGTTGTCAATGGCAAAGAATCAGTCGGTTCAGTGTGCTAACATAGGGCCAGTAAAACGGAGATAGTGCAGTCAGTCTGGACTCGGTGGGGTCAGTGATACAGACACAGCTTAGTCAGTCACTGTTCCCCAGGTTCGGTGATATTCACACAGTGAAGACAGCCTGATCTCTCCTGGTTCAGTAATACACAAAGGGTAGTGTCTGTCTGTCTTTTCACCCTGGGTCTCTGATCAATCATATGGATGGTCAGACTGCTCTCTCCGGATTTTTGTTTGGAGATAGACAGAGTGGAGTTAGGCTGTTCTCTTCAAAGCCGCTGGTGCACCTACAATGTTTTCAGTCTGCTCTTCATGGTGTTAATGTTGCAAAAAACAGTGGGGTCAGTCTAATTTCTCAGTTGCAAGGCTTTCAGTGGGGTCAGTCTGTTCTCCCCGGTGTCAGTGATACAGACACACCGGGGTCAGTCATCTACCACGGCTTCAGTGATACATAAACAGTAGGGTCATGCTTTACCCCAAGGATCAGGGAGGCAGACAAATTGCGGTGAGTCTGCTGTACATGGGGTCGGGGATACGCACACACAGTGTGGTCAGTTTTCTCACCGCTGTGTCTGTGATACACAAACAGTAAGATCAGCCGACGTTGTCTCCAGTAAGTGAGACACAAAGAGTGAGAAAGTGACGACTGCAGATGATGGAGATCAGAGCTTAAAAATGTGTTGCTGGAAAAGCGCAGCAGATCAGGCAGCATCAAATGAGAAGGAGAATCGACGTTTTGGGCATAAGCATTCTTCAGAAATGAGGAGGGTGTGCCAAACAGGCTAAGATAAAAGGTAGGGAGGAGTGACTTTGACGGGGTGTTGGGAATGCGATAGGTGGAAGGAGGTTAAGGTGAGGATGATAGGCCGGAGAGGGGGTGGGGACGGAGAGGTCGGGAAGAAGTTTGCAGGTCAAGAAGGCGTCGTGTTACCATGGTCTGGCGATGGAAGAGGCCAAGGACCTGCATGTCCTTGGCGGAGTGGGAGGGGGAGTTAATTACCAAAAAACGGAGTCCTTTCTGGTACACAGTCCAAATCCACACAGTCTTCAAAATATAGAATCCATTTCAGGAAGAGTCCACTCCAGTATACAACGTGCATTGTCAGAAATAGAGTCCGCTCACAACTGCAGAGTCTGTTGCTAAAAACAGAGCCCACAAGCATGGGCAGAGTCCACTCCTGAAGGCAGAAAATGCACACCCCACAGCACACAGGTGTTCAGTCTCCATGGAGTCCTGGCCCAGCCTTGGAAAATTAGGCCCACTCACAGGAACATCGTACATTGTACAGATGCAGTTAACTCACAGGGGATTGGTCCTCTCCTGAAGGAAATATCTTTGCCCAGATTCCAGGATACAGCAAGTGCTCACATCCAGCACACACACACAAGTGTTCAATCTTCAGAGGTCCAGTCCCAGGGCTAGGCCTCCCCACAGGAACAGCTCCTCTGGTAAAATGTATGTCTTCCACAAGGGCTCAGTCCAAACACCAACAAAAAAGTGAAAACAGTACCCAAAAAAACAAAGAAAGCTAGAGTCCAAGGGCTAAGCCCGACCACAAATTTCTCAAAAAGAGTAAAAAGAGAAAAGAGCAATAACAGGCTGTAACCAGCCAGTGAAAGAACAATCCCTTTAATGAGAACTGAGTTACACCTGAAACACATGATGTGCATGAGGAGTTTAACAATCAGTCCTCACTTAAAGGAATGCAAGTTAACAGAGGTGGCTAAATAATCAGGAATCACGTTCCCCGTCCAAAAATAAAGAGGGGCAGAAACCAATAAGAACACACTGACTGGTCTAGCCAGACAGAATCAGTCCCCTAAACTGAGAAGACTCTGAATCTCCTGTTTACATCAGTTCGCCCGGGCGCCCTGATTTGTCCAAGTAAACAGCCCGAATCAGGGAACTCAAATTGAATGAGATCCATCTAGCTGACTTCATTACAATTCCTAAGCATCCCCTGTATTAACTCTTTCCCTGTACCCCTTATTCAACATTCTTCCTCTTATTCTCCAAACAATTTTGGCTTTATTAATTTCTATGAAATCTTCCCCTTTCTCTCTTTCTCTCTTCCCCCGTTCCCCTGCATTCAGTTGTATGCCTGTTTCTCTCTATTTAACCATCTCTTTTTGTATGTTTAATGTTCTGCCCATTATTCTTTCTTCAATTATCTTCTTATTACCACCGTTAACCCTCTGCTTGTCTTTATTTAACTATATCTCTTCCTCATTGCTTTTCATTTATTTTCGTCCCCGCTTCCAGAACATGTGTTCTGTCCCACAGTAACCAGAGACCAGGTGTTCCAGCAGAATAATTCCCCGCAACAGCTCATACGTGACTCCTGCTGCACTGCACTGCTGCCCCTCTGCCGGCACTGGGAGTGTATCATCATCCGAAAATGTGGGAGGAGCTCAGCAGCAACCTCACGCCGTCAGAGACAGCATGACTGATTGTAAGGAGACAGACACAACTTCAACATGCACTAATACAGTATTGATACATCCAGTAAACGGGAACAGCTATAACACACAACAGCCCGGCTGTTTCACAGGGCCAACAAAGAACATAGAACAATACAGAGCCGAACAGGTCCTTCAGCTTTTGATGTTTCCCCAACCAGTGAACTATTCTCAGCTCGTCCCCCTACACTATGCCAAAATCATCCATGTGCTTATCTAAGGATTGTTTAAATCTCCCTAATGTGGCTGAGTTGTCTACATTAGCAGGCACAGCATTCCATGTCCTTACCACTCTCTCCAGAAAGAAGCTGCCTCTACCATCTGTCTTACATCGATAACCCCTCAATTTGGAGTTATGCCTTCTCATACAGGCTGACGTCATCATCCGAGGAAAGGGTATCTCACTGTCTACCCTATCTAATCCTGTGATCATCTTGTGTGTCTCTAGCAAATCCCCATTTACCTTCTTCTTTACAATGAGAACAGACACAAATCTGTCAGCCTTTCCTCATAAGACCTTGCCTCCAGACCAGGCAATAGCCCGGTAAATATCTTCTGCTTCCAATGCTTCCACATCCTTCTTGTAATAGGGTGACCATAACTGTACGCAAGGAGTGGGTTTGGTTGGAATATTATCTGCAAGGTCAGTCTGAGCTCGTTGGGCCGATTGGCCATTTTTCCAATATCCAGATTGTGTGGTTTTACTCAATATGCATTTTTAAATATTTGGTATTGGCCGATTGCGATTTGTATCATTCAAAACATCTCAGTTCTAAAAATACCCTGTCACAGCTGGGAGTTAACTCACCATTGTCACCTTTTCGTTCCGATTCTTAAATACATTAAGTGAACCATGTGACAGTCACTCAAGCGATGCCAATCAGTATGAATGAAACGTTTTGAATTATGTCAACTCGGCATTAACTACAAAGAGATTGCCTGCACAAAGACATTCTCGCAGAAAATGCTGCATTCATTTAATCATGTACGGAAAATATTTTACATTGCATTTTCTATTGTAACAATTCCTGGTAAGTGCTTTGCAACATTGAATTTGTGTCAATCTGTCTGAGGGTTATCTGTGGTTTCACTGCCACTCACGATAATACATGGGCATGTTGTGTCCACCATCACACAGGGCCGGAAGTCCAGTGATTTTGTCTCAGATGACATAGGGACTGCGGAAAACCTGTCATTGCAGATTCTGAAGGAAATTCCTGGGAAGTTCAACGTCCCATGGCATCATTATTCACCTCTTCTGGGAAACTGCCAGAAATCAGCGTTTCAATCGGAGATGGCAGAGGGTTTCGATGGAACTAATGAAAGTAGTCACTTTGGAAAAAATATAAGCGATCGTATTTTCATGCAGAGAGTGTAATAAAATGTAGGGAAAGTCTAGTTTTCGTTTTTGATTGAATTAGTGGCGGACTTTTCTCTGCTTCTGAAATTAATCCGTATCTTTTAGACACTTCTGTTAAAGCATCAATGCGTTTTATGAAGTGGGTTGAATTCTTTCTATAGCTGAATATCTTTGTGCACGAACGAGCTTTCTTTGTTTTTTTAATTATTTGCTACCCAGCGTGGTATTCACAGAGCCTCAAAGTTTTGTTGGAGAGCAATAGAATCTGAGAATGAGGAAAAAAACCTTTAATTAAGAAATTTCTACAGGTTTTATCATTTCTGTTATTTCGTTTCGTCCTTGCGAAGTCTGGAACTGGGGAGATCTGTACTGATGAGAAGGAAATGAGATGGTTAGTCAATTACATGACCATGAAGTGAAAATTTCGGCTTGATGCAAGACATATGTCTTTGGATTTAGAAAAAGCTCTCAAGAGATTACTTAAATCTGAGTACATTGACACTCAGTTGTATGGTTGGTACAGGAAGAAGTTTATTGCAGTCCTGGGTGAAAAAAAGTCAGTCACCAGTCATTTTACCAAATGTTAGATACAGGGATTCTGGTGTGAATATTACTCAAGAGATGTTTACTTTGGAATGACACCGCGATTGGTGTAAATTCGAAAAGTTGCTTTCTCTCGTTTTATTTGTATGTTCTTTTGAGACCGATTAGATTACACGTTTACGATGAGTTCATTTCTTTTGAATCCGCTTTATAAGTGCAAAATTTAATTTACTCAATTTTATCATCATTTCTATTGTTACAAACTCCTGTTTGGTCATGCGAGTGATGTTTGTAGTCTTGTGTGTTTACGATTCAGCAAGTGATCACTTTCTTCAGTCTATGATCTGGCTTGTTCTGTTGATAATAACCTGTTATCACACAGCACCAGTTTATCGCCCAACAGCTCACTGCGGAAGGCACGGCGCTCTGAAAACTCGTGCTTACAAGTAAAGCTTTTGTTACACAACCTTGGGTTGTATGATTTTTAACTTTGTCCACTGCCATCCAACTGCCGAACTTCCACATCAAGTGGTATCAGACCAATAGTGAGGTTATTAAATCTATATTCTAATTCCCGACGAACTGAGTAAATAACACAACATTTAAATCAGACTACGCCCAACCGTACCATTCCAGAACCTCATCAGACATACACACTGAGAACTATTTCTATATTATTACTCAGAACGTTACTGCAATCTTACTGTGCACTAGACCAAATTAAAAATAAATCCTCTCACCCTCTGAGACCTAGAAGAGTGGAACCTCATGAGACAATGGATGGCTCACAGCTGCGGTGTTGTGCACAGTACTGGACATCACCGAGCACTAAGGACAGAATTGCACCGAGATTTCAAACAAGGGAGTACAAGAATATTGCCAGAATGTGAAAATTATGGCAGCATTGAGGAATGTTAGATGGGGTCATTTTCTTTTGAACAGAAGCGTTGTGATTGACGTGCCCACAGTAATCATGGTCTTGGACCTGTCAACCCGAACGCAGGATGCATCTACCAGGAGACACAGAGTGAGAACAATTGATGGAAGGATGACAAGGAAAACGAGGGATAATCCTTTCATTGGGAAGGTGATGGTGCATCTGGAATTCACTAGTCATTTTGGGTGGGGGCTTGGATGTTTGCAATGCACAACACATTTAATGGCAAACTGGGTCTGCATCTGAAGTGAATTAACCTTCAAAGCTATGGACCAGTTGTAGGGAAGTGTGATCAGAACAGATAAATAGTTTATTCAATTGATGCTGACATGAATAACCTCTTTCAGATATTTAACTTCCCTAAAGTTCTATGGGATTGCAGAAAGTCCGAGAAGTGTTGAAATCAATTCACTTTTTGGTGCTGTACGTTTCCAAAAATTGTAAAGTTCATTGGAACAGCAGGGATTGTTAAGGTGAATGGCAGAGGGCTGTGGCTACCTCACAGTTGATCATTGACGAAATGTTTGCAGATTCATAATTCGCACAATATTGGAAGTAATGTTTCATGGGGAGGAGTAGCTTTAACGAAGGTTAAAGCAAAATAATTTATCAACTGAATCATTAGATTAATAGTGCTCACTTGTTTCGTCACTCTCAACGTAAAATGAATATTTTTAATGAAGGGTTGTGAAGTCGTGTACAGTCTGTGAACTGCTTTGCAGTCAAATTATCAGCAGAGATGCCCATTGCCTCTGACATGCTGACAACATAATACAGCGTCAGGCAGACTAGATTTTTATCAGATTATATTTTCGAACACGGTTGACAGCAGCCCTGTTAAATAATTGCAGCAGTGAACTGTCCGTATTTTGTTGCATTACGTAGTTTATTCATAAGTTTTCAACAAGCACATTCCAAAACTACTTTCCTCAGACAATTTGGACAATGCAGTGAAAACGTCACGTTTACCTATTTGAATTTCGCATGTTTTGCTGACTCAATGTCCAAACAAAATGTGAAAATTTCACAAATTTGTGACTTTCCAAACCAAGGTATGAGGCGCTCATTGAGTTTACAGTTTCTCAGTTTATCATCACAGACAGAGCTTAGATAGTGACTTGTGACTTTAATGAAGAAACAAAATTTCCTATGCTCTCCATCCAGTACTTAGAACTTCTGAAGTGCAACAACTCATGTTGTTGTAAGAAACTGACCAGACGACTATGGAAAATCCTATCTGGAGGTCAGGAAAAAAAAGAGTGTAATAGCTGCTCCGTTTTTGTGGCATTTGAAGTGTTGAAGCTGAGTTACTCGATTTCTGGGAAAAGTAACTGTTGATTTATAAGTTGTTGCCTTGTTTTGATATTTGATAGATAGAATTCAGAACAATAGCACTTTATATAGGACGAAGAGACACAATGGTAAAGATCACATGGTCAGAACGAGAGAGAGAGATGAAGAAACATACACTTCTGTCTGGTTTTGCAGTGAATCTGCATATCTCAGCCTTTGCCAGTTGATTTCAAGTAGTTATGAGCATCCGAGTGCACCGAAGAAAAATTAACGACAATAATCACAGCTGACCTTGAAGGAATCTGTCTGGAAGAGCTCACATCACTGGAGCAAATAAGTTGGTAAACCGAACCTTGCTGCCTTTTCTGAGTAAATCAAGAGTCGTGAGTAGGGTGGCTACTCATTGGTTGTCTGTTTATTGAGATACATCTCTTGATTTTTTTAATAAAAGTAACATTAATCAGAGGCACTGAGTTGGCCTGGAGCAATCTTTTTTTCAGGACAGTATCACTCTGCTGTTTTCTGGCTCTCGAGATTGTAAAGGTGCAGAGAAACACCAAAACAGTCAGTGGGAAATTCAGAAGAAAGTTTGGAAGGGGTTTTCATTAGTTGTGAGAATAACAAGGTTGTCATGGTAACGGCTTTTAACTTTCCAAACATAGACTGGGTACTGCAACAGTTTAATGGGTTTAGATGGAGAGGAATGTGCTATTAGAGAAGGTGTAAAATCTCAGCTCCTCTTGCGAAATTAAGCAGGACAAGTAACTGAGGTTCTGGTGAGGGATCGCTTTGGCGCAAGAGTTGAGAAACATTGGTGGAAAATGATAGGCCGGATCTAAAAGTTAAATCTCTAAATTGGAGAAAGGGCAATTTTGACAGGATTAGCCAGGAACATTCAAACATTGATTCGGGATGAATTTTCTCAGGGAAATTAACAGTTGATGGTGGGAAGCCTTCAAAAATGAGGTAACGAGAGTCCAGAACGAGTTTGTTCCTGTTCTAGTGAACTCCGAGGATAGTAGGTAGCCGTGTTGGTTAAAATAAGGAAGCACATATCAGGTACAAACAGCAGAGATCTAGTGAATCCTCAGAAGAGTACAAAGTCATACTTAAGGGCGTATTTCACATAGAAATTGGAAGGGCAAAAGTGGACACGAGATAACTTTGTCAAATAGGTTTAGGGAGAATGCAAAGGGATTTAAGACACATTCAGGAGAATGGGTACCGAGGGAGAGAATAGGGCCCCTCATATATGAGCAAAACAGCCTATGAATTGAACCATGGGCGATGGGGAGACATTCAACAGGTATTTTGCATCAGTGTTTACTATCGAGAAACGCATGATTAATACAGAATGTGGGGAAATTAATGGTGCAATCTTGACAATTGACCACATTGCAGAGGAAAAGGTTCTCGATGATATGAAACACATAAATTAGGATAAATTCTTTGGAGCTGTTTGGGTGTACGCTGGAACTCTGAGAATCTAGGAAAGTGATTGCTGGGCTTTTTGTTGAGATACTTGGGTCACAGAACACAGAAAATACAACAATACAGCGCAGAACAGACCCTTCGGCCCGCGATGTTGTGCTGGCCTGTGAATTAAACTAAGCCCATAACACGACAATATCCAATTTTCTTCCATGTGCTTATTTAAAGAGTGTTTCAATCTGAGTTATGTGGCTGAGTTAACTGCATTGGCAGTCTGGGCATTCCACGCTCTTATCACTCTCTGAGTAAAGAACCTGGTGCTTACATCTGTGTTAAATCTATCACCCCTCTGTTTGTAGTTATGCCCCCTCGTACAAGCTGACGACATCATCCTGGGAAAAAAGAATTTCACTGTGCCCCCTATTTAATCCTCTGATCATCTTGTATGTCTCCACTAAATCCCCTCTTAGCCTTCTTCTGTCCAATGAGAACAGACCCAAGTGTCTCAGCTTTTCCTTATAAGACCAGGCAATATCCTGAAAAAACTCCTCTGCACCTTTTCCATCGCTTCCACGTCTTTTCTGAAATGGGGTGCCCGGGACCTTTCACAGTATTGCAAGTGTGGCCGCACGAGTGTTTTGTGTAGGTCAGTGTGACGTTTCGGCTCCAAAACACAATCCCTCTCACAATAACGTCTAACACACCGTATGCCTTCTTTACAGTGCTATCAACCTATGTGGCAACTTTCAGGAATCTGTGGACATAGGCTCCAAGTTCCCTCCACAAGTCCGCACGACCGAGAATCTTTCCACTAACCCAGTATTCTGCCTCTATGTTTTTCTTTCCAAAATGAATCCGCTCACTTTTATCTGCAATGAACTCCATATGATTCGTCACAGGTGAGGTACTCGAAGCCGACGGTTGGCTGAAGTGGTGCCCCTATTTTGAAAAGGTGGTGAGGAGAATCAGGGAACTAGAGACTGGCAAGCGTAAAAACGGTGGTCCGAAAGTTGTTGGAGGGAATCCTGAGCGACAGTATTTAGATGTATTTGGATGGGCAAGTACCGAGTACGGATAGTCAACGTGACGTTCTGTGTGAGAAATCATGACTCATTGATTGAGTTTTGTGAAGAATTCACGAAGAGGATTTATGAGTGCAGAGAGATGGACGTGATCTATATGGATGTTAGCATGGAGTTCGACATGATTCCTCATGGGATACTTCCCAACAAGCTTCGACCACATGGAACAGAGGGAGAACTAGTCATTTGGATACAGAACTGGCTCGAAGGGAGTAGACAGAGTGTGGTGCTGGAGGACTGCATTTCAGACTGCAGGCCACAGACCGGTGGTGTCCACAAGAGTCGGTGCTGGGTTCATCACTTGTCGTCATTTATATAAATCATTTGAATGTGAACATGGCAAGTATAGTTAGTATGTTTGCAGATGACACCAAAATCGGAGGTTTAGTGGACAGCGAAGAAAGTTTCCACAGAGTACAACTGGACTTGATCAGGTGAGCCATTAGGACAAGGAAAAGAAGATGGATTTTAATTTAGATAAGTGGATGATGCTGCATTTTGGAAACCCAAGTCAGGACATGACTTATGCACTTCATGGGAAGTTCCCGAGAGGAGTTACTAAACAAAGAGTCCTTGGAGTTAGGTTACAAAGTCCCGTTAAGTATAGTCTCAGATAGATTGTATAGTGAAGAAGACGTTTGGTATGCCTTCCATTATTGGTCAAAATATTGCATGTAGGAATTAGGAGGACATGTTGTGGATGTATAGAACGTTGTTTGTGGCACTTTTGAAACGTTGTGTGCAATTGTGATTTCCGAACTATCGGAAGGATGTTGTAAAACTTGATAGGTTTCAGAGACGTTTTACAAGGATGTTGTCAGGATTCATGCATTTGATGTATAGGGAGAGGATAAATAGGCATGGACTGTTTTCCCATGGAACATTGGTGGTTGAAGGGTAAGCTTAGCGAGGTTTATGAAATCATGAATAGCCTTGGTAGGTTAAAAGGACAAAACGTGTTTCACTGGCATGTGGATCAATGAGGAAGGGAGAAAAGGTTTAGCATGAGAGGAGATAGGCCTTGAAACAGTTTTCCTCCTCTCTCTACAAGAATCTCAGGGAGTCTTTCTCCCACTGCAACACCCAGGTCATTTCCTCTGCTCTGAAGCTCTTCAACCATGTCGTGAAACAAGCTCGGTACCACAGCCACATTTGCTTCCTCAGTGCTTGCCTCCGTAACCAACTCATCCCACACGGACTCCGGACCACCTTTAAACCAGCAGAGGTCGGACCCAAACAGGACAAACAGTGCAGACTACAGATTCAAAAACACCAGCAACAGTTCTCCTTCAAGATCCTCCGCTCCACCCTTGCAGCAATGCGCCGGCATCTAAGTCTCTCCAGTCAGCCCTGCCTCAGCTGAGGGCCACAGTCTCTCAGAATTGCAAAGGACCCACTCTGTACTACCTCCGCAGGAGAATTCATACTCTGAACAAACAGTATTTCAACTCGATCTCAAACATCAAAAACTGTAAGTACAACAAACTTTTATCCACCCACCTCCATAACCAGCGCTCCTCAAACATTCCAGAAGATTCCCCTGGGCTCGGAAACGCCATTAGCCATGCGGCTGACGCAGCTACCAAACCCACGCTGAGTGAAGATGTCACTTCCGCCCCCATCATGGCCACTCCCACAGCCACTTTCGGCCCTCACATCATCGCTGATGCCACACGCTCAGTGACTTCCGCCACCCCTACTGCCATGATCACCACCACTTCCGCCCCAACCAGTGCCACTCAACTGCAATCTACTGACACCCCCCAACAGACCCCACTGTCACTATCCCCACCCCCCCAGAACCCTGAGTGGAACATTAGCCCTGCTCATGCCTCCACCCCCATTCCCCCCACCATCACACCAACTCCAGGTACTGGCTCCGACCCCACTCCCAGCTCCACACCCACACCAGATCCCAGCTCCCGGCCCTGCCGAGTTTTCACCATCCCTCCAGACCTCCCACTCACTGAGGACGAACGATCAGTCCTCATCAAAGGACTCACCTTCATCCCCCTCCGTCCACGCATCCCCCTCCGTCCACACGACGTGACGTCGAACAATTCTCCCGTCGCCTCCGCCGCCGAGGTTACTTTCACAATCAGGACTCCTGCCCACCTTCCGCGGACCCCTTCGCCCACGTCCAACACACTGCATCCACCTGGACACCCCGCGCTGGCCTATTACCTGCCCTCGACCTCTTGATTTCCAACTGCCGCCGGGACATGAACCGTCTCAACCTGTCGACCCCACTTCTCCACTCCAACCTCTCACCCTCACAACGCGCAGCCCTCCAATCCCTCAGCTCTAATCCCAACCTCACCATCAAGCCAGCGGATAAAGGGGGCGCAGTGGTAGTCTGGCGCACTGCTCTCTATACCGCTGAAGCCAAATGCCAACTCGAGGACACCTCTTCCTACTGCCCCCTCGACGATAACCCCATCCCCCATCACCAAACCATCACCTCCCCGACCATACAGAACCTCATCACCTCAGGAGATCTCCCACCCACAGCTTCCAACCTCATAGTCCGGGAACCCCGCACTGCCCGGTTCTACCTCCTTCCCAAGATCCACAAGCCTGACCACCTGGCCGACCCATCGTCTCAGCATGCTCCTGCCCCACTGAACTCATCTCTAACTACCTCGACACTGTCCTATCCCCCCAGTCCAGAAACCCCCCCACATACGTTCGAGACAACACACACGCCCTTCATCTCCTCCAAGACTTCCGTTGCCCCAGCCCCCAACGCCTCATCTTCACTATGGATGTCCAATCCCTTTACACCTCCATCCGCCATGACCAGGACCTCCAAGCCCTCCGTTTTTTCCTCTCCAGACGTCCCCAACAGTACCCTTTCACCGACACTCTCATTCGTTTGGCTGAACTGGTCCGCACCCTGAACAATTTCTCCTTTGAATCCTCCCACTTCCTCCAGACCAAAGGCGTAGCCATGGGCACACGTATGGGCCGCAGCTATGCCTGTCTCTTTGTTGCCTATGTAGAACAGTTGATTTTCCGTAATTACACCGTCACCACTCCCCACCTCTTCCTCCGCTACATTGATGACTATATTGGCGCCACCTCGTGCTCCCGCGAGGAGGTTGAGCAATTCATTAACTTCACCAACTCATTCCACCCTGACCTTAAATTTATCTGGACCACTCTGACACCTCGCTCCCCTTCCTGGACCTCTCCAATTCCATTAGTGACGACCGACTTGACACTGACATTTTTTTACAAACACACCGACTCCCACAGCTACCTGGATTCCACCTCGTCCCACCCTATCTCTTGCAAAAATGCCATTCCGTATTCGCAATTTCTCCACCTCCGCCGTTTCTGCTCCCAGGAGGACAAGGTTAAAAACAATGAATGCAGATGCTGGAAGCCAGTTTCTGGATTAGTGGTGCTGGAAGAGCACAGCAGTTCAGGCAGCATCCAAGTCGCTTCGAAATCGACGTTTCGGGCAAAAGCCCTTCATCAGGAATAAAGCACGAGTTCCACCACAGAACACACTATGTGGCCCCCTTCATTAGAGACCGCAATTTCCCTTCCCATGTTGTTAAAGATGCCCTGCAATGCATCTCGTCCACATCCCGCACCTCTGCCCTCACACCCCACCCCTCCAACCGTAACAAGGACAGAACGCCCCTGGTGCTCACCTTCCACCCTACAAACCTTTGCATAAACCAAATCATCCGCCGACATTTCCGCCACCTCCAAAAAGACCCCACCACCAGGGATATATTTCCCTCCCCACCCCTTTCCACCTTCCGCAAAGACCGTTCACTCCGTGACTACCTGGTCAGGTCCACACACCCCTACGACCCTCCCTCCAATTCTGGCACTTTCCCCTGCCACCGCAGGATCTGTCAAACCTGTGCCCACACTTCCTCCCTCACCTCTATCCAAGGCCCTAAAGGAGCCTTCCACATCCTTCAAAGTTTTACCTGTACATCCACTAATATCATTTATTGTATCCGTTGCTCCCGATGTGGTCTCCTCTACATTGGGGAGACTGGGCGCCTTCTAGCAGAGCGCTTTAGGGAACATCCCGGAGACACCCGCACCAATCAACCCAACCGCCCCGTGGCCCAACATTTCAACTCCCCCTCCCACTCTGCCGAGGAAATGGAGGTCCTGGACATCCTTTACCGCCGCTCCCTCACCACCAGACGCCTGGAGGAAGAACGCCTCAACTTCCGCCTCGGAACACTTCAACCCCAGGGCATCAATGTGGACTTCAACAGCTTCCTCATTTCCCCTTCCCCCACCTCATCCTAGTTTCAAACTTCCAGCTCAGCACTGTCTCCTTGACTTGTCCGGACTTGTCCGACCTGCCTAGCTCCTTTTCCACCTATCCCCTCCACCCTCTCCTTGACCTATCACCTTCATCTCCTCCCCCACTCACCCATTGTGCTCTATGCTACTTTCTCCCCACCCCCACCCTCCTCTAGCTTATCTCTCCACTCTTCAGGCTCACTGCCTTTATTCCTGATGAAGTGCCTTTGCCCGAAACGTCGATTTCGCTGCTCTTTGGATGCTGCCTGAACTGCTGTGCCCTTCCAGCACCACTAATCCAGTAGGAGATAGGTATAAACGAACCAGAATGGAAACTTTTGTTTTCACGCAAAGGGTGGTGCATGTATGGAATGAACTGCAAGAGGAAATGGCAAGGCTTATACGTGTGCAACATTTAAAATCCATCTGGAATGGAAATGAAGAGGAAAGGTTTTGAGAGATACAGGCCAAACGCGACTTGGTTAGGTTAGGCTATCGGGTCAGCATTGACGATGAGGATCAAAGGGTCTGTTTCCGTGCTGTACATATAGAACATAGAACATAGAACAATACAGCACAGAACAGGCCCTTCGGCCCACGATGTTGTGCCGAACTTCTAACGTGGATTCAACACCCATCCATGTACCTATCCAAATGCCGCTTAAAGGTCGCCAATGATTCTGACAATGATCTCTGACACTAACTATGCCCTGTATGCTAAGAGCTATCTAACAATTGTTCCATATTAGAAAACTACCAACACGTTGAAACTCAGTTCCCTTTTAGAAAACAGTCCCTGCCCTTGGTTTGCAGTGTCAGGAATTTGAGTGAGGAGACAATTGAGTTGACGTATTGATTTCCTTAACAAATGTTCAGGTGAAGGCGTTCTGACTCTTTTTCTCTCTTCTCAGTTGTTGATATACTTGTTCAGTTTCGCCAGTTATGTCTGTTCGTGTTTCATGTTTCCAGTATCCATAACCACTGAACTAATTCATTCAAATATTCCACTTCCCAACCTATTTTCCAGAAGTAATTTGTGGAATCTTGGAACACAACTGTACAGAAGAGGTCTCTTGGTCCATAAAGTTGTTCAATCAAAGCTGAATCAAATCTAGACTCATCCCAGAGACTTTGTAAATGTGGTAATTTCTGTCGCAATTACACTCCCAAACTTTGAATTACCAGAGATCCTGCCACACTATTGGTGAAATCCTATTCCTGAAAATCAGTGCAACCCACTTGCACTTCACCTTAAAATGACTGCCCCCTTGCCACCATGAATTCTAAGCCTCAGTTAGATCTTAAGATCCTACATTCCTCTCTGGACATTCGCAGGGAATGTTTGATCTGTAATTTACGGTTTATGTTTTATCTTCTGTCTCTTTCAGTTAATATCTTGGTGATTTTGATTCTTGCACGTGGCAAGTGTGGCCTCTCTAATTGCACACGCGCTGACTTTTGGCTATGGCAACGTCGGATGTACTGTTCATTCTCACTAACATCATACCGACTGGACTCAAATACTTTCACTTCCGAAGGTGTTTCCTGCATCTTCCGCTGTGTGCAAAGTTATCTTTGTCTTTATGCGTGCAGCCACAGACTGTTCTGTCTGGTTCACTGTCCTTTTCTCTTTTGATCGCTTTATGGCCATTTGTTGCCTGAGAATAGGGAGAAAATATTGGACAGATAAAGCATTGTCTTTGGTTCCATCTGCTACAGGCATTTTGTTATGTTAAAAAAAAATCCCTTCTAATTTCGGTTCAGACCTTCGAGAATAACTGACAACGTTTCGTGGTTCTGCCAAATGAAGAGTAGCTATTTTACTGATCCCTGGTGGTGGGAATTTCATAGCTTTGATATCACTTAAACCCCATTGATTCCATTCGTGTTAATTCTGTTGATCAACATTCTGACAGCCAGTTACATTTTACAGGTCAGTCGAGCCCTCAACAAACTGAGGGGTCAGAGAAAGGGAGAGAATCACAAAGACACAGAGATGGAGAACCGGAGGAAAGCAGTGATTTCCCTCTTCACCATATCCATTACCTTTATACTTTTGTGGATAGTCTACTGTGCAAACTTTTTATACTTTACCATTGAAGGAAAAGGTCGTTTGAAAAAACGCTCTTTAGCCCTTTTACCTACGTTGGGAAATGCTCAAGGATTCCAGCTGCAGTATGAACACATTTTTCTATGCAGTGTCTCTGTCCAAGTTCCGAGCGAAGCTGAGGAGTGCGGTGCAGCAACTGGTGATGTAAATTCCTCACTTAACGTCTCAGCAAAACAACGGAGAGAGCTCGTGAGGCTGTCACACCGTTCCCATTAAAGGAATTGCATTCGTACGCCAGGATTCCATGAGCATAATGTCATGGCTCTGTGATATAACACTCAGGCGTGGATGGGGAGGGCGGTATCAGGATGGGTTACCTTTCACCACGCTCGGGAAGTCTCTGCTCTCCCTAATTGACACACATGGTGACAATAGACAATGAGCAGCAGTAAACCATTCAACCCTTCGCGTCTGGTCATTCTGCTTTTCCAGAAAATTGCGACATTAGAGACACATTCCCGTCTGCACCTGATCACCAAGCCTCCATCCCCCAAGTCTTGAACAAGAATCTATCGATCACCGCTTTCAACCACACCGGAGGGTTTGACAAAGGAAGAGCAGGTAACTGTCAGGGGCAGTGTCGGATGGAACAAAACTGTCGGAGTGATTTTGAAGTGACGGACTGGCTGTGAGTGATGGGTTCAGCTGGAAGACTGGGTCTTCCCCGACTGTACTGTGAATAAGTGTTAAAGACCATCAGGAGGTGTCTCGGCTTTTCCCCGACTGGGAACGAGGTGGAGGGACAGAAACAGTCCCTCTTCTATGATGACGATTGTCAGACTCTCTCTGATCAGGTCACAATAAACACTTTATAACAACAAGAGAAATACTCCTGGTGCTGGGGATGCCCTCACCCGTATTGGTTATTACTTCATGGACATCACTTTTTGAGAGAGTTTATTGTGTCCACCGCCTGTCTACTCCCATTACAAATATATTGTTTCCCTCTCTTGCTTTACCTGCTTCTGTCTGTCTTTATCTCTGTTCGTTTCCTCCTCTTCCGTCCTCTCCCCATGTCTCAGCTTCTGTCTCAGTCTCTTTCTCTGTCTCACTCTGTGACTTTCCCTCCCTGTATCATTCTGTGTCTCTGTCCCTCTCCCTATCTATCTGTCTCTCTTGCTGCAACTATGACTATCCTTCTTTGTCTCTCTCTGTCCAGCTTACTCTCTGTCTCTACCTCGCGCTCTGTGTCATATTCTCACATTGACCATGTCAGATGCTTGCTGTCTGAGTTTACCAAAATGCTCACTTGCATTAACTCAAATCCGTTCAACAAACCTTCATTCACTCATCTTTCCCCAGGCAGTGATTTATAAAATACAAAGTCCCCAGGTACAGCCAACCATACCTTAACACACTACTGCAAGTAAGTCTACCTGTTCATGCGTTTCCTTTTCGGTGTGTGAAGGTCTCTGTGTGGGATGATTCATTGTCTTTATGGGGATGTCACTCTGTGTGTGTTTGTCCCTCGGTTTTTGTGGTTGGATATGTCCCTGAGTGTGACACATTACAAGCGCATTTTTGCATCTGTGTGTGAGTTACTCAATGTGTACAAAGTTAAACATCACACAACACCAGATTATAATTCAAACAGTTTTAATTGGAAGTACACCAGCTTAGGAGCTCCTCTCCTTCATCAGGTGGTTGTGAACAGCTGGACAACTACGTGATGAAGGAGCAGCGCTCAAAAAGCTAGCTTACTTCAAATTAAAGCTGTTGGGCTATTACCTGGCGTTTTGTGATTTTTAACTTTGTCCACCCCAGTCCCACACTGACATCTCCAAATCATTTCTTAGAGGCGACATATTCATACGTTTATGTATTTTGGCAATATTATTCAGATTGTATGAGAGGGTTTCGTGAAGGACAGTGTTTCTATGTGGGTAATTGTTACTGTGGCTATGTGTTTGGCTATCTGTGTGTGTTTTGCACATGTGTATCTGTTGTGCTTGTGTCTGTGAGTATGATATTTGTGGGGTTACAGTCCTATGACGGTGTGGTTGTGGGAACGTGCGTGTGGGTGTTACTGTCAGTGTATCATGATGGTTCTGTAACTCCATGTGTTTATGTCGATGAGTTTCAGTGTATTATTGTGGGAGTGAAGTGTGATTCGCTGCCTGGTTATGCTTTTGTTTAAGCAGGTCAATGTGTCTTTGAGACTGTGTGTCCGTGTGTTAAGATGTTCTTGGGCCCACAGCAGGATCTCTGTGGGTGTGTTTGTCTCTGAGTGTCGCTCTCTGTCTATATCTAATTGTGGTTGTGGTTCACTAACTGGGTTTGAATGTGATTCCGTTTGTATTTAATAATTCCCTGTCAATTCTCGCAGGTTAGTCTGTGATGTTTCTTACTCTGGGTTCGTTTCTATATGTGTGTGACGGTGTGGAGGTGATTCTGTGTCTGTGTGAAAATATATTCTTCTCTCACAGCTCGTTTCTTTCTGTCTATGTTAATGTGTGTGCATTCTGTCTGTACATGGGTGTGTTCCTATATCTCTCAGTACATATGCATTTGTGTGTGCCTGTGTGTTTTGATTTGTGGATACATCTCAATATAACGGCATTTCTGCCTGAGTGGGTGTGTGTGCATTCGTCTGTACGTACGTGTGTTATCATATGCCTCTACGTGTCAGATTTCTTTGTGTGTGTACTTCTATGTGCATGTGTGTGTAGGTGTGTACCTCTTCTGCACTCCATATTCATGTGTGCGTTGTGAAGGTGTGGGAATGTTTCTGTAGTCTTTGTGTCGGTGTGTTCCCACATTTCAGTTTGGCTGTGTTATTATGTGTTTGTACCTGTGGGCATTTGTCTTTGTTTGGCAGTATGTTCCGAAATCTCAGTTTGACTGTACTTCTGTCTGGGAGTGCTTATCCGTGTATCTGTACATGTTTGTGTGAGGATGTGGGTATGTTTTTGTGTCCCTCTTATTGTGGTTCTGTCTCTGTTTGATCATGAGACTCACTGTCTTGAAGAAGGACAAGGGATCATTACAGAAAGTCACAGTGACAGATGGCTCTCAATGACTTATTTCTGGCAAACTGGAAAATATCTAAACACATGTCACTCCTGCATCCTGAAACCTTCAGTTTAAAGACCTGTTTTGCAAACTAAACAAGACACAGGAAGTCTCAATAAAAGGCAGAATTCCAGTTTTTTCATCCATGATTGAAGCATGCATGCAATATGTAAGTAGTACGTTATGTTTGAGCTGTTTGGGTTCGTAGGTAAACGGAACCGCATGATTTGGCAGAATCCACGGAAAGAGTGACATCCCTGGTTTTGGTGAACACAAGGGAAGACCACGAAACAGTTAAGTTAAAATATAAATATCCTGGTATTTTCCCAGACCAGATCCCAACATCATAATCAAAGCACAAAGCGAAATGTAAAGAGAAATAAGAAGGAATTGCGGTTCAGTTAGCAGACACCCTATTTGACATAATGATGCAGGATAAACCTGAACAGACATAGCATCAGACAGAAGTGTTTACTCATGAAAGACTAAGAGAATTGCAACAAAAAATACAAGACAACAAAACATATATATGTTTACCCGTAAAATAGAGGCAGAGAACATGCTGGAAGGTTATTATCCTAAATACAAAAAAAAAACAACCTCGGGAATAAAGAAAACAGCAGAGGAGGAATGGGCCGATGCGCACCAGGTTTTATTGCCGATAGGCAGGAGCTGTTATGAGTGCCTTATGAACTAACTGTCAGAGATCACCTTGGGATAAGATTGACTGAAGCTAAGGTCCAAAACATTTATATTAGCTTGGATTACACAGAGATGTGGGTCATTTTAACCATCCGTTTCATGCAGGGGAAATGGTAGGTAAGCCACAGGCGGAAATAAAACCAGCATCTTTGTTGCCAATTCCCACACATGAAGAACCTTTCACGTGAGTTTTAATTGTTTGTCTATATCCACTCTCGAGAACTAAAAGTGGAAACCAGTATTTGTTAAACATAGTTGCTGTGTCTCCCAGGTTTCTGAAGTGAAATCCATTGCGGATTATCAAATCAAAGATGGAAGTAGATCAGTTCATTGTTTATTCAAACCTTTATTGGTGACCCAGAGAGATTCATTCAGATTTTGCTGGTAGGCTGTTAAAGGAGGTTTTGGATAACGTAGGATTACAGCTTTTAAAATACAAAGTGAATTATCATGAATGACAGGGACCTTCTGAAATGTGGAATCAGACCTTGAAGACCATGCTGAAAGCATACTGTCAGGATTACCCGAATGACTGGTATAAAGATTTCCCATTTGCTTTGTTTGCCATTCGAGATGCACAGAAAGAACCTGCCCAGTTTACTCCCTTTGAGGTCATCTTCAGTCATGAGGTGAGTACCCCTTTGATGTTAAATACAGAAAGAATAACAGAACCAAAGTCGGCGATCCCACAGTTAGATTATGTTCCGGAGGTGACGAAGAGATTCAATAGAGCAGGCGAGCTAGCTAAACAGGGCACAGCAAAGAATGCAACAGGTGGCAGATATAGTTTCTCAGACTCCAACGTTTTTCCGAGGGGATAATTTGTTAGCCCTGTTACCAATGACAGGAGATATTTCCAAGCCAGGTTTTGTGGTCGCTATTAAATTTAGGCAAAGATGAGTCAGGTGAACGAACTCGATAGATGCCATACATAAAGTAAAGGTATCAAAAACAGCTTTTTGAACAGCTGTTCACTTCTTGAACAGTCAACACTGTAATTTTGTGTCCCACTCCCCTGCAGTGAAAATGCCTGCGGCCTTTCACACCTCACCTTCACCTTCTTGGCATTTTTGTTAAATCTGTGGTAGACAATGGACAGTGCCCTCACTCTTCGTTTTGATATGCAACATCACCACTTCTCACAATTTGTGTCCCTCCCTGAGTGAAAATATTACCTGAATTGAAAGATTGCCTAATGCATCAATGTATTTTCGCCTGATTTCTCTACCACTGTTCTCAATTGTTGAGCTTTCTGTTCTTGGACATGAATACTTGCCAGCTCTGGAAGTGAGGTTTTTAAACTTCTCCACCAGAATCACCTCTTTCGAAGCCTCGTTGCTCTTACCTACTTATAAAGCCTGCAACAATTTGCAAAACATACTATGTTTGATTCCTTCAAACTTAATATCAGTATGACCTATTTCCTCCCTTATATTTCTGAACCGATGTCTCTACACTTCTGGTACCGATTAATAATCTCTTGATCCCTCTTCTAACCACTTTGCAAAGTCCTCACTAGCTCTGCCTACGAACTTAGTCTGAATTGGCATTAACCACAAGTTAATATGACCACTCCATCAGCCTAGATAATTTTGCAAACGAAATAAAGAAGTTTTTAACATCTTTCTGTCAAAATGTGGCAATGTTTTAACATACTTGTGTATATCAGTAAATTCTCTCCTCAACTCTATCCTATTTACTTAACTTTCTTGACTAATTCACAACTTCTCAAGGTCAATTTCAATCGCAATTTCTCTCTCTCTTTTTCTATCTGTTGTCTCTCTCTCTTTGCTCAGATCTGACCGTTTCTTCACTTTCATTATTTCTATCTCGATTTTCATCAAATGCGTTTTTCTTTGCTCAATCTGCTGCACATGTTTGTTTCTTCGGCACAGCTAAGTGCTTGATTAACTCCCTAACAATTTTAGATTTACATTTCTTTCCCTTGTTAGATCTAATTCTAAGCTATTTGCAAATTTTATACATCTGCCATTCTTCTGTGTTTCCAAACATTGTGGGGAAATTTGACAATTATCTTCAATTTCCAGAACCTGGCAATTTGAAGATCCATTTTCCTCACTTTTTACTCAACCAAGCACAACAAACCACAAGTAAATTAGTCGCAGGGCCTACGCTTTATTTAAATACCTAGTGCACTAATCGGCAAGTGATAAAACCTGCGGGGATCGTTCGGAACTCAAGCCCATTCAAATGTGTTCATCTCTCAGACTCGATCTGTCTAAATCATCCAAATCACAGATGCGAGATCAACAAATGATACGACACGGCGGTAACCCACTCTGTTAATTCAAACAAGAACCCAGAAAGCTTCATGTCGCTTCGTGATCTATCAGAGTATGTGAGACAGCGAATTCCGAAATTTCACCATTTCAAGGAAAAAATACCAGTGTATTCCAAAATTCAACAAGTAAAAAATTTAACAGCAACTGTTTACCATCTAAATCTTCTTTCTCTTAAGTGCTCTGTATCAGCCTCCAAATCGGTAACAACTGTTCCAACAAAACCCGGATTAAAAGTTACCACTATACTATTTGGGTGATTTTCCAATCAGTAAAAATTATGCCCCAAGATACCAAAATTCAATCAAAACAGAATTTACTATTTTGATAATATGGCAACCAATGAAACTATGACACGTTTTGGGTATAAAACCGGAATTTCTGAACTGGTCAAAGAAGAACTGCCAAGGGCATGCACAAAAATAGACTGATAGTTGAAGAGCTCTGTGAAAGGTACCTGTCAAGAAGAGGTTTATGCAGCAGAACTTCGAAACCGAACACAGAAAGACTACAGAGGAAAATCTACAATGGAGAATCATACAAAGTTGACAGGACGTTTCAAACGTGTTTTTTTTTGTATCAATTTGAATCAGGATTTTTTTCATTTAATCAGACCAGTGTTGCAGAGTGGGAAGTAAAAGGTATATTTAAGAGCAATGACGTCAAATAGTTGTTGGTTTTAATATTCTCTGTTGGATTTAAGGAATAAAATTTTAAACTTTTTCTTTAAATATCGACCTCTGGGATAGTTTATTTTAAAAGGTTGTGTCGTGAGGTCAATCTTTTCTGTGTGGCGAGTTTAAATTAATAGAGGTGTTTACCCCATGGTGTAACACTTTGAGGGGCTTCGTCAGCAATTTGAACAGTTGTAGACAGATCCCGACTTAGATTTGGAGAGATTTGAACTGATTTGGGATACGAAAGAAGTCATTAAATTTAAATACTTACAGTATACTGTTCTCCAACTTTAAACAAAACAGAGGGGAGACATTAGATTAGATTACTAACAGTATGGAAAAAGGCCTTTCGATCCAATAAGTCCAGGCCGACCCTCCGAAGAGCAGCCCACGCAGACCCATTCCCCTCCACCAAACGCTACGGGCAATTTAGCATGGCCAATTCAACAAACCTGCACATTTTTTGGACTCTGGGATGAAACCAGAGCACACGCACGCAGACGCGGGGAAAATATGCAAACTTCACACAGACAGTTGCCTGAGGCGAGAATTGAAGTCGGGTTTCCGGCACAGTGAAACAGCAGTGCAAACCATTATGCTACCGTACCGCCCACGCCAGCATGCCGAAGACATGTGGCTGGTTAATTGAAAAGTGAATAAAATGTCTCTTAAAAATTGCGAAATAGTTTCTAGTTTCTGAAGATAGTTGCCATATTTTCCAATCATGTTGAGAAGGACAAAGTGCGGATTGCAGATGATGGAGATTAGAGATGAGAGTTAAGTGCTGGAAAAGCACAGACTGTCAGGCTTATGCTCGAGACGTCATCTCTCCTGTTGCTCGGATGCAGACTGGTAGGCTGTGCTTTTCCAGCAAGAAAAGTTTGAAGGAAAGAAAAGTGCCATAAATTCAGAATTAGCAAAGAAGTTACATTCCATTTCATGAACGACAAAAGTAAAGCGAAAAATATAAGGGAGCTACTCAAACACTGATGTGTGTCAGAAAAAGCAGGCAAGTGCAGTTCAATTAGAAGAAATTAACTTACGAGTGAGGAAAATGGAGTTTGAAGTAAAAAAAGAGAAACAGAGAGAGAGAAGTGAGATACAGAGTAAGAGCAAAAGAGAGAGAGGATAAAGAAAGAGAGAAAGAATTCGAAATTGAGAGTTCGCGACCTCATCAGCAAAGCGAAGTCAGTGGGATGGAGATTAAAAGAGGATGTTATTGAGATATGCAAACGTGACAAACCTCTGCCACATTTCAATGCGAAAGATGTTGAAGCCTTCACTATTCAATTTGATAAATTGGTTGGGCAGCTCATGTGGTCCGAAGATTTTTGGGTAATGCTCATACACATTAAACTGGTAGGCAGAGCAAGTGAGATATTTTCCGTGCTGTTAGATTGGAGGCGGAGGGGGTGGGGGGGGGGGAGGGGGGGCGGCGGCCGAACAAGAGATTATGAAAAGGTCAAAAAGGCTAATTGAACTTCTTACGAATTGGTACCAGAAGTGCATAGACAGCGGTTCAGAAACATAAAGAAGGGACAAAGTCATAATTATGCTGATTTCAAAAGTTCAAAGTATATTCATTTTGATAGATGGGTGTGGGTCTGAAAGACAGATTCGACCTATTTGGCTGTGAGAAAGATCTTTCTGCTGTCGGCGAAAATGGTCACTGCGAGAAATGATCAGAATTCACGTGGAGGAGCAAGACTTCACGAAGCGAGAAGGGCAGCTGAAATAGCAGAAAAATACATGCTTGTTCATAAGACAGGCTTCAGTTAAAATTTCTTTCTGTGAGAGATAGAAATTGGAAGATGGGGAGATCCTACACGACGAAAGAAACAGAGGAGAACTCTGGTAAGGGTTTACCACAAGTCAGAAATGAACCCCGAGATGGTGGAAATGATGTGAAAGGCTTCATGACTTTCGCTTTCGTAAAATGGGACAGTGAAGGTCACAGTGCTGGTCGGGACAGAATAGTGCGTTGGGAAAAAAAAGTAATAAAAGAAGATGAGCGAGAGGCATGTATCATAGAAGAAAAAGAATTCCCCAGAAGAGTCGAGGAGCAGCAGGGGAATATATCGTTTAAGCAGAGGCTGTGTATGGAGACAGTACCTGATCTCTAAGAAGACTTGGTCTGTGTGGTTACGTTTCACTCAGAAACAACGGGGGAGACGGACTAAATGTTATGATTTTGAGAGATACAGGATCTAAACAGTCTCGAACAATAAGAGATGAGAGAATTTGCCCTATTCCTGGTCTGTTACCTGAGATTGTGGTAAATTGTGGGTTAACTGGACAGGAATTTAACTTTCCCAGATGTAAAATCATGTTGGATTACCAACTCAAGTCTGGCCAAGTAACAATGGGAGAATTGACAGACTGTCAGTTCCAGGAATCCAGTTGATTCTTGGGAATGCTTTAGCCAGATCCAAATTTGGAGTGGAGAAGCTGAAGGAGGATCAGAAATGGAGGAGATGAAACAAAAATATCCTGGTATTTTCTCAGCCTGTTTAGTAAACAGATCCCGGTATCAAGTCATAGCACGAAGCAAAAATTCAATAGAAAGAAGCAGGAGGTGAGCTTCTCTTAATGGACATATTGTTTGATGTAATGTTGCCCGATAAATTTGAACAGGCAGAGGGTCAGACAGAAGTTTAGTGTTTAGTCCTGAAAGGCTAAAGAACTTGCAACAGAAGGAAATAGCGATGAAAGATACAGATGTGGATGTGTACTCTTAAAAAGAGGTAGATATAATTCCTGAGAGTCATTACCTGAAATATAGAATGCTAAGATGGAAATAGAGACCACGGCAGGTGAATGCAGAGGACAAATGCACGGAAGTGCACCAGATTGTGGTTTCGATAGGCAGAGAGAAAGTGCTACGGGTAGACCATGAACTACTTGTACGAAGTCAATTCGGGGAACGAAGGACACAGGAGAAAGTGAGGACTGCAGATCTACAACATCTGGAGATCAGAGCTTAGAAACGTGTTGCTGGAAAAGCGCAGCAGGTCAGGCAGCATCTGCCAAGTCATTCCTCCCTACCTTTTATCTTAGCCTGCTTGGCACACCCTCCTCATTCATGAAGAAGGGCTTATACCCGAAACGTCGATTCTCCTGCTCCTTTGATGCTGCCTGACCTGCTGCGCTTTTCGAACAACACATTTTTAAGAACGAAAGACACAGTCTAATGTACAAAAGTATTTTTATTGGCATGGAATGCACAAGGATATTGTTAAACTTTGTCGTACAAGTCATGCATGTCAAATTATTGGAAAGCCACAGGCCATAATAAATGCAACAAATATATTGCCAATTTCTACATTTGAAGATCCTTTCATGTGGGTTCCAATTGATTGCGTAGGACCCCTTCTGGAAACTAAAATTCGGAACCAGTACTTATTACCCATAATGGATGTGTCTACCAGATTACCAGAGGACATTCCATTCCAGATTATTAAGCGTAAATATGTGGTCGAGGAGTTAGTATCTTTCTTCACCTGAGTATGGGCAACCTCGAGAGATTCAGTCGGAAAATGGGTCAAAATTTACTGTTAAGCTGTTTAAGGAGGCGATGGATAGCTGAGGTACTCAACACTGTAATCCCAGTGCGCATCATCATAAATCCCAAGGAGCTTTGAAAGGTGGCATCAGACATTGGATACCATGTTGAGAGCATACTGTCAGCAGGATTACCCGAATGACTGGTATAAATGTATCCTATTGTATTTTTTGCATCAGAGTTGCCGCAAAAGAATCTACGCAGTTCATTCCCTTTGTTAATATACGGTCATGAAGTGAGAGGCACTTTGAAATTATTCAAGAGCAATTATGAGGAGCCAATTTGTAGATGGCACACTTAGGTGATGTATTGGAGGTGAGGGAGACATTAATCGAGTACGTGAGTTACCTAAACTGCACTAAATTGTTCAAATCGTGAAATGAAGCTGATAGCAAATAAAGGCTCCAATCGGACGGTTTTTTGAGATGATGACGTGTTCATACTGTTACCAGGACTGTTACTTTCAAGTTAGCACACGTCTATCAACGGCAATATGCTTAATGCTTTCGAAATCAACATAATTCTGACTTGATTCTTTCTTCATGGTTCTGAACCTCTGTCATGCGCTTCTGGTGCCAAATCATCAACACTTACAATTGAAGATACTTCAAAGCTTGGTTTAGTTTTCCTATCAAACTGAAAAAGAAAAAAAAATGATTCCGGTGAATTATCAGGTAAAGATGTGAGATGGTGGAAAAATTAGAATCGAACATGTTGAAACTTAACGATACTAGAGAGAAAGAACTGGAGAATCAGATGTCAGTTACTGCCCACACAGTGAAGAATCCTGTTCGGATTTTGTAGAATTTTATGTGCCTCCATATATGTTCAACTATGATGAGGTCCTTCAAGAGTGGGATAGGTTAGCAACCTATCTGTCTCAGGGGAAAGATCGTAGTTGAAAGGTTTCTAATAGCATTATGAAGACATATGTAGGAATAACATGGGGAGGAATAATGCTTTGTGCATGAGGTGGACGACGGGAAAACGTTTCGATAAAACCAATTGCTGTTTGCTTTATATTTTTAAACCAGATCGGTCCAGAAAGAATTGGAAGCCATGCTCATTGAAGATATCATCGAAGCGAGTCAGAGAGGCTGGAGTTCACTGATCGCCTTAGTCACCAAACCTAATAACAATCAATGATTTTGCGTGGATTATACGAAGGTCCACGCTGTAAGGAAGTCGGACACGCTCCCAATACTAAGATTGGAGGACAGTATCGAGAAAGATGGACAAGCCGTTTACATCACCAAGTTGGACTTACTGTGTGGTTATTGGCAGGTATATTCCCAGCCAAGACGAAGGAACTTTCTGACTCTGTAAACCCAAATGGGCTATATCAATTCGAAGTGATACCCTTTCGAATGAGGAATGCAACCTCCACATTCAAAGAGTTTTGAACAGAGTTGTATGTGGGCTTACACACTGTGGATTCAGCTTGTACGATTTAGTCATCTTTAGTGAGTCCTGGGAAGAGCACACGACCCAGTTAGCAGAGATCTTTAATTAAGAAAGGCAAAACTGAGAATAATTCTAAACAAAACTGAATTTGCGACAATAGAGTTGAGGTGCTTGGGACATGACAATTGTCATGGAATGTTGCCCCCTTGGAATGCAAAGACAAAGGCCATCGTGGAATTTCCACCACCAACCTCAAAAAAGGAGGAGGTTCTTCGTTTTTGGTGACTAAATGGATTATGTAGGAAGTTTGTCCCAAACTTCAAAGTTAAAAATCACACAACACCAGGTCATAGTCCAACAGGTTTAATTGGAAGCAAACTAGCTTTCGGAGCGACGCTCCTTCATCAGGTGATAGTGGAGGGCTCGATCGTAACACAGAATGTGTAGCAAAATTTTACAGTGTGATGTAACTGAAATTATACATTGAACAATTGATTGTCTGTTAAGCCTTTCATCTGTTAGAATACAGTGATAGTTTCACTTCTTTCATGTGTAAATCACAAAACCTTTTTTTAAGACCTTTTTTGACACATGAAAGAAGTGAAACTATCACTGTATTCTAACAGATGAAAGGCTTAACAGACAATCAATTTGTTCCATGTATAATTTCAGTTCCATCATACTGTAAATTTTTGATATAAATCCTGGGTTACGATGGAGCCCTCCACTATCACCTGATGAAGGAGCGTCGCTACGAAAGCTGGTGTGCTTCCAATTATACCTGTTTGTCTATGACCTGGTGTTGCGTGAGTTTTAACTTTGTACACGCCAGTCCAACACCAGCATCTCCAAATCATGTCTACTATCGGTCCCAAACTTCTGCAACGTAGCAACACAGTAAACACATTTGCTGAAGAAGAACACAAAATTTCGTGAGATAGAACAGCGTCAGGGGCAACTGGCAAGTTAAAAGCAATATTAAACACTGCACCAGTTTTAGCAATACCAAACTGTTTGAAACCTTTCGAAGTTGCTCTCGAGGTTTGTGACATCGGAATTGGCACTGTACTGCTACAAGAAGAGGACAATGCCATTTAACTGCCAATTGTTTACTTTTCAAAGAAACTCAGTAAAGATCAGGTAAAATACTCTACGATCCCCCCCCCAAAAATTATTGATTTTGCTACTGGTCTAACAACATTTGAATGTGGATGTCTCGAAAAAAATGTATCAGAGAGGGATGGGTGCTAGGATTACAATCCTCTCCAATTCTTGGAATGCTTTGAAAATAATAATACGAGACGATTTCTTTGGAATCTTATCTTACAGGCATTTAATTACAATATCGTACATAATGTTCATTGTACGAATGTAATAGCAGGTGCATTATTGTAAATTCGCTAATAAATAATAAATTATGTATGTGTGTGTGTGGAAGTTAATAAGAATTAATCTTAAAGTTATATGTTTGTAATGGTAATGTGGTTCAGTAGTAGAGAACAAATATATAACCTTATTTTAATTATGATGGTTCATGATATTTTTCCTTAAGGGGGAATATGTTATGAAGATGCAGGGGTGCTTTTTTACCTTTAAGAGAGTGTGGAAACTGGCAAGGACCGAGAGAAACAGAGAGTGTGCTGAAGATTTAAAAATGTAACATTTGGTTGAGAATAAAATAGCTGAGGCTGTGTTGCTGCCTTACAAAACAAGTTCAAATTTACCCAAACAGTTAAAAATATGCTCCGAGTACCAAAATACAACCAAATTTTATTTTTACTTTTCAGGATGACATCACATTCATGAGGCATTCGACGTTTCAGGTATATGAAATTGGGTATTTTGAACAGTTAGACGAGCGGCAGAGAGCACCAACTAATATATGGCCTGCAGTGCCTCTCTCTAAATAGTACATTTTCAAATGAATGTTATCAGACAGAAGACCGAAGAAAAGATCCAGGAAAGTACAAACGAAAATACCAAGTGTAAAGCGACTCCTTGCAGCTTTGGAAATTTGATTTCGTTGGTAAAACTTGGTCAGATTTATTTATCGAATCATTATAATATTCGAGAGTGGGAGGTAAAAATATTATTCAGACAAAGGACATTTATATTTGAGGTAATTGCTTTTTAACGTTCTTGTGTTTCTCAGCGATACATAATAAAGTGTTACTTGCTTTGTTGACAAAGTCACTCATTTGAACTGTTCATGAGGCAGAGTGAGCTTTCTGGTGGTTAAGATTCAAATAACAGAAGTGTTTACACCCATGTCGTAACACTGTATAGCTGTGACATTTTCTTGAATATCATTGAATATTGCGTGCAATTTCATTCACCTCACGTTATAAAGGAGATACGTGATCGAGGGTGATGCAGCATATGGTGTTCTGACTGATCATTCCGATGACAGATATTTTTTCCTGTAAAGTGAGGGCTGGGCCAGTACGTTAGGATTATTGGCACGGTGGCTAAGTGGTTAACACAAATATGCCACAGCGCCACGGATATGCATTCGATTCCAGCCTTGAGCAACTGTCTGTGTGGAGTTAGGAACTTCTCCCTGTGTCTATATGGGTGTTATCCGACAGTCCAAAAATGTGCAGGTCAGGTGAATTTGCCATGCGAACTTGCCCTTAATGTTCAGGGTTGCGTAGAACAAATCTAGATCAATATGTTTCGGGAATGGATCTGGGTGGGTTACGTTTCAGAGGGATGAAGGGGACTTGTTGGGCCAAATGGCCTGTTATCACCCAGTAAAGATTGTATTACATGAAACCGAGTGAAGATTTCAGTAAAATCTATAGCATTCAAAACGGCGAGACCAAATGAAAACAGGGAATGATAATCATTCCCTGGCTTGGACGTCAAAAAGAAGGAGCTGCAGTCTTATGTACAGGCAGGCCATTCTTTATTTTGTTTTTAATAGATCCTTCACTCAGAGACTGATTAATTGGACATTTGTTACCATGTCAGGCTGTGGAAGCCCAGGCACTGAGTGTAAAGTAGAATTACGTAGATTGGTTTATTGAAAAAAAAGGGATGGACACAGAGCAGGAGTACGATGTGGAGTTAAAGGATAATTCATCAATACTTTGAACTGGGAAGCAAGATCTATGGACCGTAGGACTGATTCCTATTCAAAAATTAATTGTGTTCTTCTTTCACTAATCAGTTGCGTTTACGGATTAGCAAATAGTGCATTGAGACGATGTGCAGAAATGTCCATGCACTGGCAAATGTTCAATGGGTTGAATTCTCTGATCATTTTCCTTTTACTGTGCAGTCTGTGGGCAAGCTCATTAAATATTGTCACTTACTGTCAGACGTTAGAAAGGAGGTCTCTGCGCAGTCATAAAGGCTCAGATTACGGTTCCCTTTTCGCAGCTGTGTTTTCTGTCTGAGCTTAGACTTTCAGACCTCGCAATTGCTTGAGACCATTGCATTATTTGCGTGATCACTTCAGAGCGCATTTAAGACATAATCAAATGACTATGTGCCTGGAGTTACGATTAAACCAGAACTAGAGAGGCTGATAAATTCAATTCCAGGAAATAAAACAGAAAAGCATAAATCACAGAAGATAGGATCAGAAGGAGGCTCCTACATTCATAATGATCATTATTGATCAACCTAATCAGTAGTCTGAACCTGCTTTCAAACCATAATCTTCCCCATGTGAAATATCCAACCATCTTTTGAGTACGTTGATTGATTTCACATCAACTAATACCTGCAGTAATGAATTCCACAGGCTCATTAGTCTTCGCTTTGACAATGCCTCCTTAAGTGCATCCAAAATGGTCCAGACCCGACAACTCAGTATGCGACTCTTGGTTCTGGACACAGACACCTTTGGGAGCATCTGTCCTGCATCTACCCTGTCTACTCCTGTCAGAATTTTACAAGTGTCTATATGATCCTCTGTCACTCGTCTGAACTCAAGAGAAAACGATCGTAACATAATCAATCTCTCCCCGGTTTCAACCTCGTAAATCTTTACTGCACTCCCCCGAGAGCTAAAGCATCCAAGCTCAGAAAAGTTAACCAACATTGCAGATAATATTCTTGTTGTGCCCTCACCAATGCCCTTAATAACAGTCATTTGCTGCACTTCGCTGAAGCAAATTGGGTATGATACACCACGCTAATCTTGATCAGAAGGAGAACTACTCATTGTTCAAAGACGCTGTCTTTGAAAGCATTCACTCAAACTAAATATACCAAATTGGTGAAAATTAGAATAGGCCAGATTTGGAATTGCTAATGTAGGAACCAGAAGCAGATGTTTTAAAGTGAAGTAGAAAGAAAATAAATACAATGAGAGTAACTTGGTAAGGTAGATAGAAATAAACAGTAAGTGATTTTCGACGTATATTTTACAAAACCTCAAGATGCATGTGTGAGCCTTAGAAGAAAGAAAGTCAGTAAAGGATACATGGGACACTTGGAGGTTGTGAGTGAGGAATTGGGTACAAGGATCAGGCAGAGAATTTGCATTTGTGTTTTGCATCCTTTCTCACCGGCGAAGGCACTGTTGGTCTTTCAGTGATACAAACTAAACAGCGATCAGATAAAATATGTTCAACGTCATCAGTGCAAGGAAGGAGGCGCGTTGGTTCAGTGGTTAGCACTGCTGCTAAAGTACAAAATGAACGTCCTCACATCAGTCAGGAGCTCAGGGCATGGAATGAGGATTAGTTAACCCGCAGAAGAAGGACAGTCAGAACTAATATGACATTAATGGTTTAAAACGATGTATCGTCTGGAGTACCACGAATATCAGTCGAATGACATTCGTTATGTATAAAACAGTGCTGATGGCGTAGCGGAGGGGTTGAGTGTAATATGTATCCCCGTTTGCGGATTGCACAATCATACACAAAAGAGGAATTTGAAATAAGGATTTAAGGAATCTGACAGCGGCTATAGATAAGGTTAGTGACTACATGAACAATTGCCAGCTGACATCTATTTTAGCATTTATTTTTTGCATCAAATGAATGAGGGGTGGTAGTGCTAAAACATAAAAGTTACAACAGGGCCGTGAGAGGATAGGTGAAGGGATAATTTCCGAATTATCGACTGTCCTGCTGCTCAGATGCGACCTGAACTGATGTGCTTGCAGCGACACACTTTTTAATTCTGATCTCCAGCATCTGCAATCCTCGTTTTGTCCTTGACAAGTCCGATTGTAGAAGGGGTTTCCATTCCTGAGTGAAATCGGGGGAACAGATACTGAAGAAGGGACGTTGATTTAAAACTGAGATACAAATGAATGTAATCTCCCAGAAGCCAGTGAATATCTGGAATTCCCAAATCCAGAGAGTTGTGGAGGCTGGATCACGAAAATTGTTCAGGAACGGGGAAGATGTATTATTGGTATGTCCGTGAGTTGTGGATAAAAGGACTGTGAAAGAAATTGGGTTTAAATCTAAGAGTAGACCAATCTCGCTCTTATTAAGAAATGGGGAAGGATTGAAGGGCTAAATCGATTACTCTTGTTGCTAACTTTTATGTTCTTATTCTCTGTCTTTGAAAAGTAAACAGATTATATTCCTGTAAGTGTTATTTTGTGCAATATTGCAATCAGGGAGGCCAGAGGATTTCGTTGAGCCAAATATAGATATCAGACTGGGTCGTGTTCAGCGATAAGAACAACTCAGCCAATTTGTATTGTCAGCCACATCTAACTCGTTTATGACCAAAAGAACCTTCATTTTAACAAGTCCAAAGCGCAAGGACAGCACATTTGAAATATATAAGTAATAATCGGGTATCCAATTGATTAACTCTCCATAAGATTTTGTTTGATTCCATAAGATTCACTCTCAAGGATATTCTGACAAGCCTTCATAGTATAATTCTTCGTTCCAGGATTAAGTACAATGCAACATCTCTGAACTGATTCCAATGTAATTATATACATTCTCAGATAGGAGACACAAAAGAAAACTTTCACACACAGTCCTCCAAATGTGTTCTCAGTTCGCCTGAAAACAACTACAATAGCTCGTCCTTTCGACAGAGTTGATTGACATTACAGATCACGGGCATATTTTGTCTTTATTTTTCGGTTACCATCATCTACTATTTCTTAAGTACACGACAAGGGCATTTTTTCCATGCTCAGATTGTTGTGTATATTAGAAGCTCTTCTTCTCCAGAAACCTTTCGAAGCAGAGATATTGAATAATTTTGAGGCATTGACAGTGAGATTCATTCATGACAATGGAATCTCAGATCATCAGGGAGTGTGCAGGAATGTGCAATGTGGGGAATGCTACTGACAGTGGTATAAAATGAAACTGCAGATCACTCAAACATCGAGGAATAAAATGGAAAAAAAATTATGATTTTCATAACATTCACAAATGCTAACAGTGATGGAACAAAGTCTCTACAGTGAAATGACAATGCTCTACCATTAGAGAGGGACCACTGATGTTGAATTAACATGCGGGTCACCACCCCTCGCGTGCTGTGTGAGGTTGAGAATATGGTCCCCTCATAGTAACCGCTGTCAGTATGGGGAACTGAACGTGCAGTGTTGGACACTCTCTGCATCAGAAAACGGCCGTCTAGCCAACTGAGTATGAGACTGCGTGACTGGTTTTGACAGCAATAGTCAAAGAGAAAGTAAAATTGAAACTTTGGCAACAAGGAGCTGTAAATCAGATAATGATCAAGGTAACAGTGGAAAACAACGAGAAACGTTTTCTACAACAAATTGTACTTTGTAATGATGCAAGTGTTGAGATGTTGCCTTTGGATTAATACAATAAGCTAAGACAAGTGCAATAACCAATTTACCATTTGTGATCGGACATTGATGATCAAAAAGTGAATGCATATTCGTTTACATATTCGTTATATGTATAGTTTTGGTTGGTCTTTGTAAGGTTTGCTTATGATTTCCTAAAAAACATAAATCTTGATGTAACATGTTATTTGGAGCGTCTGTCCTCACCAGACATGGTCATCGAACACTTGCGTGAACCGAGATAAAAAGTGTGTGATTGTTGTCTCTCAGTGACAGGAACCCAGAGTGTTTTATGTTTGAAGGTTCCTGTAACATGAAGCTCAGGACACCGTTAAATCTGCCCCGCTCTTATTGATTGGTGAGGCAAGTATGATGAGCTGATTGGCCTCATGATGGCTTTGAAATGTGTGTGATTTGGAAAGCATTGCTCTCTTCCTTTATGTTTTATATACCGGACAACTGACATTCTCCTGAACCATGGGACTATTTGGAACATTTCCTGGAACAATCCATAATTCGACACCATATAAATAACTTCTAGAAGTGGCATGTTCGAGAACATTTTGTAATCAACATTCTCCGGAACATTATACAACCATGTAGCTGTACTGCATAGTTGAGAAAGAGAGAGAGGAGCAAAGTGCTATAACAGATACAGCATGTGCAGGTTCTGTCTATTGTTAGCTCTATTTCACTGTTGAGCTATGACTAAATGTGCTGTGGGTATGACCATCACTGCCAAAGAGAGAAGTTGGCAGGAACAGTTTAAAATCCAACAAATACATTTTCATAAAATTACATAAACTTGAAGAATTCTATATGCCGTAGTGGTGGAGCATGAGCCTTGTTCTGGGGAGGTGTTGTAACTGATATGCACTGAGTGTGATCGAGCAGCGAGAATATGGACTCTCTTGTCCTGGGAGAGCAGGGAAGGTATTTGTGCTTGTCCTGTATTGCTGAGCATTTTTTCGGACCATAGATACTGCACTGAGCTGGATGTTGAACTCAGACCATGCTCGGTGGTTCTGGCGGTGTTACATGATCTGAAAAGAGAATGATTCTCCTCAGAACATGCCCATCCACGGAGTCATATGTGCTCCTGTGGACAAAGAGAGGTGTACTGGCCTCTTATCTGCAATATTCGGGGTAAACCGTGCACTGCAAATTTAAAGCTCAATTAATAAACAAAGTTTTGCTAATTGGCCTTTTAAAGATGACAATAAGGCCAGGTCTCAGGGAAGATTCAAGGGCTTTCAGGCAATTGTGAGTTTATCCAGGCATGGTGGGTGACAGATTCGTGCTGGAGCTGAATGAGACGGACACCATTGGGTGTCGTAGGTAGTTAACGAAGCAAATTTGATAAAGTAGATGTAGGAATCTAGCTAAGCCTCGTGCAGACTGTCCATCTGTGAAACAAAATGTAAATATCACTGAGACAAATTATTGTAACATCCCACTCAATGAGACACAGTCTCTACCGAGCTCACTCCTAATTACAAAACTGCGAAACAAATGCTCATGCAAAACTCTCTACAATCTGCACACACAGCAATATCCCATCCACCCATCATTCCTGGAAATACTGGCCCATGTTGAAAGATGTTATCGAAATGACATAATTTCAAAATTCTGAAACCTGTTCAGACATTCTTCCATGAGACTGTTCCTTATCTTCACCCCGCTACTGCGCCCCCGTCAACATCAGAATCTTCTCCCATTTATTTGTATTTCAACCGAATCCGCAAATATCTATATTCGGCAGTGATTTGCTCACCCTCAGCACCCCATGTCATGGGAAAATGGAGATATCCCGCTGGAAATGGATAAGAACTGCACATTCTGATACTTCCAGCGTAGAAAGCAAGGTGACCCACGCTGGGCAGCGATTTTACTCGGCGTTACTGAGCAGTGAACTGGGGTGTTGTATACTGCTCCCCATGCTGAAGCAAAAACGCTTCTGTGTTTATGAAATAATTAATTTCTGTGGACCAAGCAGTTCCTCACGGCGCACCAATATCTCATCTGACTTTGTAGGTCAATGCACTTCTGTGGCCTGCACAATGTTTCATTCTGGACAGATTGCGAGATTGTATTGTCCAGTCAACTCGCCAGGTCAGCACATTGCTCCTTATATAACAAATACCTCATCTGCAGTCTGGTATCTGATTTTGTTCTGTGAGGGGTATTGTGAATGTGGTATAACAAACCATTTCAACTTATTTGGTACTTATTTTGTTTATGTTCGCATTCTTCTGCTTGAAACCTCCAACATCTGACTCCACCGACGAGTCCCATTCGGCTGCGAATCCGCTATGGTGGTGGAACGTGTTGACAATTAATAGCATTGTTCAATTTTAATGTGAATGAATCTGTATTTTCGTGGCCTTTTATGTTAAGCAACCCTGGAACATCGGGTACAAACATTAAGGACGTCATAAATGATAAGAAAGAAAGCATAGCTTGCATTCTCTTTCACTTTCTGATATCCTATTTTGTGGTCCACGTTGGAGAAGTGGTATCAGCAGCTTTGAGACAGGTCTTCCTGACTTGTTCTGTGCCTGTCGATTCTGTGTCAGTCACTCGCTGCTGATTATGCGTTCAGTAACATGAGGAATCCCCAAGCCTGTAATTGATTAACATCACGCATCTGAACTTTGCGTTTAGTGGCGTTTGAGTTGATTTTATTGGGGAAAAGTTAATGAAAATAATGAGTGGATGGTTTCCTGGAGTTTATGTTTTGACGTTGCTGTGGAAATTCAGAACGAGCAGTGGCTTTGGGGACCGGCTCTGGATGTGTCACGGCGACTGAGGTTACAGCATCTGGGTCTGCAACATGACAAATAAAAGGAGCAGGGGCTGCAGCGACAGGATCGCTGTGGAATGGAATGAGGAGTTGCAATCAGATCAGATCAGGTCTCATTGAATAGTAAGGCAAGAACGATTACGCCGCTCATGTAGCTCATTCAGATATCTGTGTTTGTCACAAGTCATTTCTCCTTCTCTCCCACTGTATTTGACTGGTAGGAAGGGCGTAATTTCTTCCTGCTTCCGGATAACAATATCCCTGAGACTCACTGGGCTCCATATTTTCCTTTGTTTCCAACGCTAGCAGTTGAATGACTGCCCCTTATTCCTGTGTACCAGGTTTGTGAAAATCGATGTCGTCTCCCTTCTCCGCAGTAACATGCTCCATCAGCTCTGCTCTGTCCTGCTCCTCTTGTGCAACAGAATTGAAGGACTGAATGACATAAAAAAATATTCCTGACAACCTGTGTTCTTTGAAAAGCTTTCTCCTCTTTCTGTAATGCATCCTCCGAATTTGAATGTTGTCCAGGCTTGTATTGTGCTTTTTAATAAAAAGTCAGTAAATGCGCAACCGACCTGAGTGACTGTTTTTCGATGACCGACTTGGAAACCTGAATGTCCTCCTTCTCTTCCTCTGTAGCAGGATCGAAAGTCTGAGAGACCTCCCCATGTTTCTGAATAAAAGGATCGATACATTATAATTTATAGTCTGCCTTGGATGATGACCAGCCATAAAACTGTATCTAATAGAGGTCTCTTCTTTTTCAGTTCCAGAAACACAAACAATAGAATGTACTTCATGTGACCTCTGAGTAACGCCTCGTTCAGCTGCAGTAACGCCTCGTTCAGCTGCAGTAACATTCCTCTACGTGTTAAGTGTTCTCCTTTTCAAAATTTCAGCTTTTCATCTCTTCAAGTTTTAATTGGCTAGCGGCCCCTGAATAGCCTATTCCTCTCCAGCTGTAATAGTCACTTGGTGGCAGACTTGCTTCCTCCTGATCCTAACCAACAGTTCAAATTCTCTCTCAAGGTTTGAAATTATTTGATAACAGGCACTTATCAATAGTGCAAAATTACACGTAATGAAGAGGGTTAACCTGGTTATGATATCCAGAAAATTTCGCACTAGTCATTTTAAGCAGCTAGTCTGTTATTTTATCCCTGTCTCCTTTTATACACAGAGTGGAACATATAAAACCCTGCAGTGTTCTGGCACTACTCCCACATTAACGGAATAAAGATTGAAACTATTGGAAGATTTCTATTCCATACCTACAGCAGCCCTCATACATTCCATATCGAGTAAGTAAATAGACAATAGACAATAGGTGCAGGAGTAGGCCATTCTGCCCTTCGAGCCTGCACCACCATTCAATATGATCATGGCTGATCATCCTTAATCAGTATCCTGTTCCTGCCTTATCTTCATAACCCTTCATTCCACAATCCTTGAGAGCCCTTTCCAAATCTTTCCTAAATTAATACAGAGACTGGGCCTCCACTGCCTTCTGGGGCAGAGCATTACACACAGCCACGACTCTCTGGGTGAAGACGTTTCTCCTCATCTCTGTCGTTAATGGTCTACCCCGTATATTTAAGCTGTGTCCTCTGGTTCGACATTCACCCATCAGTGCAAACATGTTTCCTGCCTCCAGAGTGTCCAATCCTTTAATAATCGTATTTATGTCTCAATCATATCCCCTCTCAGTCTTCTAAACTCAATGGTATACAAGCCCAGTCGCTTCAGTCTTTCAGTGTAAGGTAATCCCGCCATTCCAGGAGTTGACCTCGTGAACTTCCGCTGCACTCCCTCAATAGCCAGAATGTCCTTCCTCACATTTGCAGACCAGAACTGCACACAGTTCCCTTTTGTTGTGATGTGATCAGTGATGTGTGGAACAGGTTAACTGAACCTGTTTGTTTGATGACTGAGATTACTATCAGTTATGTCAGAGGAGGTTTTCCACCTTTTAATAATAAATAGAATCTGTTCAATGTGATGTCACACACAGTGTGAGTGGGAGCATCACAAACAGCACGAATAGGGATCCGCAGCTACACAGAGAGGGTGAGGAGAGATGAGAATCTGAGAACGTTCGACTAAAAAGTATCAACTCTGGATCAGAATCTGAGAACTATGGACTGGCATGTTCCAACAATGGATCAGAACATGAGAACAACAGATCGGAATATTAAATCAATGGGGGGCCTTTAACATTTCAAATGTTATCTGGAAATACTACAGTTCGAGAAATTTAGATGGGTCAGTTTTTGTGAAATGTGTGCAGGATGGTTTCCTGACACAGTATGGAGACAGGCCAAGAAGCGGTGAGGAGATATTCGATTTTGTACTGTGTAATTAACCAGGCCAGTTATTAGATTTGTAATATGTGTGCACTTTGGTGATAGTGACTACAATTCGGTTAAGTGCACTTTAGCGATGGAAAGGTTTAGGTATATATCGCAGGGCAAGAGTTATAACTAGGTGAAAGGCAATAATGATGCAATTAGGGAATATTTAGGTTACAGAGGATTAGATTAGATTACTTACAGTGTGGAAACAGGCCCTTCGGCCCAACAAGTCGACACCGCCGCGCCGAAGCGCAACCCACCCATACCCCTACATCTACCCCTTACCTAACACTACGGGCAATTTAGCATGGCCAATTCACCTGACCTGCACATCTTTGGACTGTGGGAGGAAACCGGAGCACCCGGAGGAAACCCACGCAGACACGGGGAGAATGTGCAAACTCCACACAGTCAGTTGCCTGAGGCGGGAATTGATCCCAGGTCTCTGGTGCTGTGAGGCAGAAGTGCTAACCACTGTGCCACCGTTCCGGAAACTGGAGGGAATGGGCATGATTGAAATTTGGCGCTTATTCAAGTAAAAACTATTCAGTGTCCTTGATAAGTATTTAAGCGTCAGGCAGAGAGGAAGTTGTCGAGCAAGGGAACAGTGATTTACTAAGGAAGTTGAAGCTCTTGTAAAGAGGAAAAAGAAGGCTTATGTTAGGATGAGACACGAATTCTCCATTAGGGCTCTTCCGAGTTTCACGTCAGACAGAGAAGAGCTTAAGAGAGAGCTAAGAATAACCATGAGATGGTGAGAAGAGATATTGTTGGTCGAAGCGATCAACGAAATGATTAAGGTTTTCTATAGTTATATTAAGAAAAGTAGGACGACTAGTTTAAGATTAACGCCAATTAATTATAATCGTGAGAATTTGTGCATGGACTCAGAGGAGTTGGGGAACCACGAAATGCACGTTTTTCGTCAGTATTCACACTGAAGAATGTCAATGTTGCGGAGAAGAACACTGAGGTGCAGACGGGTAGAGTAGAGGTGTTGAGGTTCACAAGGAGCAGATATTAAGAATTCTGGAAAGTTTAGAAATAGGTAAATCCCTTGGGCCAGCAGGCATTTTTCCGAGGATTTTCTGTGAAGCCAGGGAGGAGATTGCAGAGACTTTGTCTTTGATCTTAATGTCGTCATTGCCTGGAGGAACGGTGCCAGAAGGTTGGAGGATTGCGAATAGTTATACCTTGTTCAAGTAGGATGTAGAGACAAACCTGTTCGGAGAGATGATCTGTAATCATCTAGAAAGGAAAAAAAAATGATTAGAGCTAGTCAACACAGTTTTCAGCAGGGGAGGTCGTGCCTCACAAACATTATTGAATTATTTGAAAAGGTGAACAAATAAGTGGATGACGGTATAGCGGTTGATGCGGTGTATATATATATTTCAGTAAGGCGTTTGCATACTTTCCCGACGATAGGCCATTGCACTAAACAGGAAGGCATGGGATTATGGATGATGTAGTGTTTTGATCAGACATTGTCGAGATGAAAGAAGACAGAGGATGGTGCTTCATTGCAAATGTTCATCCTGGAGTGCAGTTATGAGTGGTGTACCGCAAGAATCTGCTTTGGGGGTCATTGCTGTTTGACATCATTATAACTAAGCTGGATGAATGCAGAGAAGGATGGGTTCGTAAATTTGTGGATGACACTAAGGTAGGTGGAGTGGTGTTTATTGTTGAAGGTTACAGATAAGCATAGATAAACTGCAGATTTGGCCTCAGAGGTGGCAAATGTAGTTTCATTGTGGAACTTGTGAGGTGATTCACTGTGGAAAAAGTAACAAGAATGCAGATTGCTGGGATGATGGTGAAATTCGTGTTAGTGTAGATGAACACAGAGACCTCGGGTATCCATGTACACAGATCCTGATCAGTTTCCATCCAGATTGATATGGCTGTTTAGAAGGCAGAAGGCGTGCTAGCTTTCATTAGTAGAGGGAACGAGTTTCCAAGCCCCGATTCAGTGCAGTTGCTGTACAAAATTCTGGTGCATACAGTTCTGGTCAACACGTTATAGGAAGGATGTGAAAGATTTGGAAAGGGTTCAGAGGAGATTTACTCTGTTGTTGCTTGGTATTACGAGAAAAGGCAAAGGGACATGAGACTGTTTTATTTTGAGTTAAGGTTGAGAGATGACATTATTGAGGGGTTGAATATAAACAGAGTGTTACATAGGGTAAACAGTTTCCTCAAATGGTGATGAATCCCACGAGGGGGCATAGCTTTAAACTGAGTGGTGATAGATATAGGACAGGTAACAGAGGTAGTTTGTTCACTCAGAGAGTAGAGGGACGTGGAACAGCCTTCCAGCAACAGTAGTAGATTATTCACTTGAATAACATTTCAATGTCACTGGATGGACAACTGAATAAAAATGGAGTTGTGTAGGTTCGAGGGACGAGAGATTGGGTTCATAGGTTGTCACAACATCGTGAGCCGAAGAGCCTGTATAGGGCTGTAATGCCCTATATTATGTTATTTGCTCTATTTTGATGTGAGTGTTTGGTAGGTAGAGGTGAGGTGCGGAGAGTTGTGAGTCACTTATCGGGGACTGTCCTTATCCAAGTGGCCGTCCTCTCTTTCTACGTGGACACTCGAAGATAATGGGAATGGCTGATTGCTTCTGAATGGAAAGAATATGGAACCTGCCAGGACAGTGTATAATCACTAACATGATGTCCTGTTCATCGGTAAACTGCAACATTAATGGAGTGAGAGGTGGGGTGTCCAGTCACAACAATTATAGACAAAGTATATTGCCAGATCAGCTGAAGTGGTTAGTTAAATCACATTCTCATTCTATTACAGAGAACCATTAAGAGATATATGATCAGTACAGAGCAATGTGTAGGTGAAGATCCGCTCAGTTCAACTCAACAATCTTCAGAGTGTGGAAAAATGTATAGCAATGCGCTGATCTATAAGCCAGCTATAAATATCTGTCCAGCACTGGGAGATACACGGACCGCAGCAGTACATTGATTTATAAACCCGGGAAAGATATCTATCCAACACAGGGAGCCCTGCAAACCACAGCCATGTATTGATCTAAGTATCTTTACAGAACTGGCAGCTATGAAGAACACAGCTTCTTCATTGCACTATAACGCCGGACTAGAACGTATCCAGCACTGGGAACTTTGCAGACCACAGAAGTAAAACTATACCCAGGCAAGCGAAGCACCTTAGAGGAGGTTGGAATGAATTTTATTGCACTTCTTGCAATGTGCAATGTGTCTGAATGTAGTCTTCCAAATCACAGCTGGAATGGACTGCAGAGTTCTGAAACAAAACTAATGGCAGTTTATCGGCCAGCAATGGGTATGTTGAACTCATTCTATTAATGTCTCAGGGATAGCTCTGAAAGGGATTGGTAAATAATGCGCTGAGTATCCAAAGTCATTCTTTGAAGAAATAAACAGCCGAGAAATGCCCTCAACATGGCGGTAGAGTCAGAAGTTTACTGACGGAACTCCTCAGCTCCACCTGCCCTTTGTGTCTCTTTTTACATTCTATTTATGGAGGGATTTTTCTTCCCAAACATTTAACGTTTTAAAGTCACTCAGAAGAGAATGGTGGATACTGGTGCCAGACCAGAGGCTGGTGGGGGGAGGTGAGGCCTCAATATTTTAGCACAGTTAAGTCTGGAGATTGGGCCTGGTGCAGTCTTGAGACTGGGCCTGCTGCAATCTGGGGACTCAGCCTGTTGCTGTCTGAAAACTGGCTTTGTGCAGTCTGGACACTGGACGTGGTGCGGTTCGGATACTTGGCCCAGTGAAGTCTGAGGACTGCGTGGGGAGAGGTCCTAAGCTTCAGCCTGGTGCGGTCTGGTGGCTAAGCCTGTGTGGTCCTGAGAGTGGACCCTGGCCTCGTGCGCTTTTGACACTGGGCCAGTGCAGTTTGGAGACGGCCTGGCGCAGTCTGGAGACTAGACCCAGTGAAGTCTGGAGACTCGGCCGGGTACGGTCTGAAGAGTGGGAAAGGTGTTGTCTTTAGACTGGTACTGGTGTGTACTGGAGACTGGGCTTGGTGCAGTCTGGAGGCTGTTCCCAGCACGGTATGGAGACTTGGCCTCATGCTGTTAGCAGACTGCGGACGCTGCGGTTTGGAAACTGGGCCTGTGTGGTCTGGAGAATGGATGCTGTGAAAAATTCGTGTGAAAAAGTCTGTATTTTGATTCCGCTCTTTTTTGTGTTTTCTTTATTTTGTTCTGGACTTTTATGTATTATTCTTGCATTGTTGTACCAAATACTGAAGAATCTATACCTAGATTTCTTTCACCTAAGATGGCGTCATAAGAGAAGACATTGCAAACTTTTCACGGCATCCGTTAGTGTGCACGTGACACTAAAGTCTATTTCATTGAAACGTGAAACATTCACTGCTTTTGATGCCTTTTCCAAACAAAGCTGCTGCTTTTGCAGTGGTGCGTGGCAGCCAGCAGGTGATGAATGGCATCACTATAAACAAATATCAGGAGAGAGAGAGTACCGAGGGACATTTTGATCTACTTCAATGGATTCATTCGCAGAACAGCAGAAACCCAAATGCTCAGAGACGCAGATTAACAGATTCATATTTCAATACACTAAAGCACACACAAAGACAGTAAAACACACACGAAATCATAAACACACAGGTATGCACAGATATTGAGCCCCTCATGTCTGCTTAACCATTCACTAAGATATGATGGATTTGATACTGAATTCAATTTTATTTTCTCTTGGGGAATAAGATAGTTTAAGTGACGGAGATTTCAAAGTGAGAGCACTTTGAGACCAGTGACCATGATGCTATTTGGTTGAAAATATTTCTGGAAAACCTTATAAATGACCACAAGGCCCATTATGCAGGGGCTCTCTAATGATTTTTGAGGGAAACTGTTAACAAGCAGAGGAACGGATGGCAAATAGGCGTCTTACAAAATCGAGAAAATGAGACCTGAGGGATAGCATGAAGGGCAATGCCAGCAGAAGCAGGGAGCAGGACATGACAGGACATTTCTAAATGGACCTATTCCCATCTCTCTCTCTCTCTAATACATTTCCACTCTCTTTTTCTCTCTCCCACCTCCAAACCCTCTCTCGCTCTGTGTCCCCATTGTCTCTCTCTTTCGATACGCCCTTCCCTCTGTCTTTGTCTCCCTCGTAATCTCGACTCCCCACCTCGCACTATTTATCTCTCTAACCCAAAATTCATTCTTTCTGTCGCAGTACCCTCTACCTCTTTCTCTTTAAACACCTCCCAGTCTCTCTCTTCCCACACGCTATCACTTTCTCTTTACAGTTACCTACCTCTCTGTGCACCCCCGACGTCTCTCTCTTACCACCCTCCTCGTCTTTCTCTGTATTCTTCTCCCCCTCTCTTTCTCCTTCACCCCACTCCCATTCTCTCTGCCGCTCTCACTCTCTATGCCCATTCCGAACTCTCTCACAACCCGCCTCCCACACTCTCTCTCTTTAATCTTACATGCTACTCTCTCTCTCATTCAATCGGCCTCTGACTCTCTCCCTGTCTTTACACTTTCTGTTCGCACGCTCTAAGTCAACCTTTCCAACTTCTCTCTCCCCGTCTACCCTCTTTCTATACCACCTTCCCTCTCTCTGTCTCACTCCCTCGCTCTACTTCACTCCTGCACTCGCACTTTCTCTTGATCTGCCTCGCAGTCTCTCTCAGGCCCCCTCTCAAACAGACTCCCTTTCTCTCTCTGCACACCTCCACTCTGTCTCTCTAAACCACTCATAGTCTCTCTCTTTCTACTGCTTCCTACTTTCTCGCTATCCCATCCCACTGTATCTCCCTGCTCATCTCCATCTCTCTTCCCACACTTCTCTCTTTCAACATCCAAGTAACGCTCTCACTCTCTCTACCCGCCACACACGATCACACTTTATAACCACTCACTCTGGATCTCTCTCTCTCCATCTCCCACTCTCTCGTGCGCTCTCCAACCTCTCCCCCTCTCTCTGCAGACCCTCCCATTCTCTCCCACACTCACTACTTTTCAAATTCTCTCTGTTTCTCGACCTCTCGACCGTTTGTATTCTCTCTCTCTCTTATTGCAATCTTCCCAATCTCTCTCTTCCGCCTGGCAATGTCTCTCTTGCTCTCACCTGTCCCACACTGACGTTTTCTCAGTACCTGCCTCACTTTCTCTCTCTTACCCTGTCAAACACTTTCCTTCTCTCTTCCACTCTCACTCAACCATATCCCATGTTTTGTTCTCCCTAAACCCTCCTAATCACTCTCTATCGCCCCCTCCCACTCTCTCTCTCTGCACCCTTGCCACTGACCCTCCCTCTGTCAAGCTATCCGCCGCCCACACTCTCTATCTCTCCACCCACCTCGCATGCTCTCTCTCTAACTCCCTCTCTAACACCCTCCCTCTCTCTCTAAACACCTTACACTCTCTATGTCTAATCCCCTCCCAGTGACTATATTTCTACCGCTTCCCACTTTCTCTCTACTCCGTCCCACTCTCTCTCTATTACCCTCTATCTCCACCCCTTCCTCGTTCTCTAAATACCCTTCCAACTCTGTCGCTCTCTCAAAACACCCCCCACTCTCACCTTCCTTTTCTATACTCTCACTCTTAATCACTATCTCGTTATACGTCTCCCACTCTCTTGCGTTTTCTCTGCCGTCCTACCACTCACTTTCCCCATTGCCATTGTCTCATTTCCGCTAATACTTTCTCGAGATCTCTCCACCCGCGCCTCTGTCTCTAAGCACCATTCTCACGCTCACTTCCCGCCTCCCACACTCACTGTCTCTGTGTACTTTTCTTCCAATTTATCTCTCCCTCTCATTCTCTGCCCCTCCAATTTCCATCTCCAGACCCCTCCTATCCTCTCTCGCTCTCTATTCTCCATTTTCTCTCTGCTTCTCTACCACTCACCCAGTCACTCTCGCCCTCGTTTCTGTAACCTTACCGCAATCTCTCCCTCCTTCCCCTCTCTCTCTCGTTCAACACCCGTTCCACACTCTGGTTTTCTCTCTAAATACCTCGCAGTCTCTCTCTAATTCCTCTGAAACACCTTCCGTCTCTCTCTTTCTCTATCTTTCTCTGTGCCCCTACCACACACGCTCTCTATACATCTCCCAGTCTCTGTTTCTCTGCCCTGTCGGACTCTCTTTCTCTCTCTACAACTCTACTCTATCTCTCATTCTCTGTCTCCACAGACTTCCCAATCTCTTTTCTCTACCAACCTTGCATTCGCTTTCTCTACACCCCGTCCACACAGAGTATCTGCACTTCTCACCCCTTCTCTTTCCACTCACCTCCCAATCTCTCTCTGTCTCTCTCCACCAGACTCCACTCTACTTCTCTTGACCCTGCACCCTGAATCTCTCTCCAAACCCCTCCCTTCTCTCCGTTTTTCTATATGCCCCCTACTCAGTCTATAATAACTACCCTCCTCTGTGTCTCTTTCTCTCTGTCTCCCTCTCAACCACTCCATCTGTCGATCTACACACCTCCCACTTCATCTCACTTTACTCGCCTCCCACTCTGTCTCTCTACCTCTGTCTATTTCAACCAAAATCTTCAACCAAACTCTCTGTTGGTCTGTGCTCTCCACCCCCCCCCCTATTCTCTCCACCTCCCTCCCAATCTCTGTCTCTCTGAAATCCTTCCTCTCAACCTCTATTCAGTTCTAATCTCTTCCTTCCCCTACATCGCTAGTATCTCTCTCTTCCTCTCTTTCTACCCAACTCCCACTTTCTTTCTCTCTGCGGGCCTTGCACTGTCTGAATACTGACCTTCCACACGCGCTGTCTCATACCGATCCACCACCCCGTCTCTCTCTGTCCATCTGGCTCTCAACAGATCCCACTCTCTTGATACACTTCTAACAATCTATCTCATTTTACCCGCCTCCCTCTATATCTCTCCGTACCCCCTCCATCTCTCTCCATCCCAGTCAAACTCTCTCTCATGCCCATTCCACTCCCTCTCTCACACTCTCTTGCTGACCATACCACTCACTCTCTCTAACCCAGTCCCAATTTTCCACTACCTTCTCGCTGCCCTCTCTCTCTCTACTGGATTCCCTCTTTCTCCCTTCCCCCACACACTCTCTCTCTGTAACCCTTTCACATTATCTGCACCCATACCAATTTCGCTCTTTTAGTATGTTCCACTCTCTCTATATAACCCCTCCCACTCTGTCTGTCTCTACTTCACACCCACTCTCTCATTCTGTCTGTGCAACATCCCTCTCTCTCTCTACCCTCTGTGTCTGTAACCCTTGCACACACACTCTCTACTCTCTCCCACAATCTCTCTGAAATCTTGCACACACTCTCTATAACTTTTTCCAACAGTTTCTCTCCCTACTACCTGCCTAGTGACATAGTATCATAGAGATGTACAAAATGGAAACAAGCCCTTTGGTGAAACCCATCCATGGCGACCAGATATCCCAACCCAATCTAGTCCCACATCACAGCACCTGGCCCAGATCCCTCCAAACCCTTCCTATTCAGACTTCCCTTCCTACTCATGTATCCATGCAAATGCCTCTTAAATGTAGCAATTGTACGAGTCTCCACCACTTCCTCTAGCAGCTCATTGCATACACGTACCACAGTCTACATTAAAAAAGGTTGCCCCTTACGTATCTTTTATATCTTTCCGCTCTTACCCTAAACCTGTGCCCTCTAGTTCTGCACTGCACGACCCAACGGGAAGAGCCTTTGTCTATTTATCTTAACTCTGCCCCTCATAATTTTGTAAACCTCTACAAGGTCATCCCTCAGCCTCCGACGGTACACGGAAATCAGTCCCATCCTGTTCACCTTCTCCCTATAGCTCAAATCCTCCAACCCTGGCAACATCGTTGTAAATCATTTCTGAACCCTTTCAAGGTTCACAACATATTTCCGATAGGAAGGAGACCAGAATTGCACGCAATATTCCAACAGTTCCCTAAGCAATGCCCTGCACAGCCGCAACATATCCTCCCAACTCCTGTACTCAATACTCTGACCAATGAACGAAAGCAAACCAAACGACTTCTTCATAATCCCATCTACCTGCGACTCCACTTTCAAGGAGCTCTGAACCTGCACTCCAAGGTCTCTCTTCCTCTGTCTTCTCCGAACTCTTTCTATTCGCCCCTCCCACTCTCTCTACACCCTCCCCACATTCATCCCTCCGTCAGGGTTTGTCTGTGTGTCCCTATTCCAATCTCTTGCTTTATGCCTGTCCCCCTTCTAGTCTCTCTCTACCCACTCTCACTCTCTGTCTCCCTCACAACCTCTCTTTGTTTCTGTCACTCTTCACCCGTTCCATTGTCTCTCTGCACCACATCAATTGTCTCTCTCTCACCATCTCCCAGACACTCTCCTTCTGTCTCGATCTAACCAGATCACACTCTCTTTCTCTTTCTGCACCCTTCCACTACCTGTGCCCCTCTCCCACTCTTTTTCATTATACACACGCTCTAGTATTGTCTCTCTTTACGTCCCTCCTACACCCACTCTCTTAAACACCCGCCCTCACTCTTTCGACCCTACACGAATCTACATTCCTCTCCATCTTTATTGTCCCTCTCTGCCTGTCTCTACCCCCTCCCACTCCTCACTCTGCGTGCCCACCTCAGATGTCTCATTCTCTCGACCCACTTACTGCTCTCTCTCTATATCCTCCCACACTGTCTCTCTCTCTCTTCCTCCCACTCTCCCTCTCTATCCACGTCCCAGTCTCTTTGTCTCTCTCTATATATATAGCCCCCACACTGTCTTTCTCTGCCTGTTGCACGCTCTCTGCCATCACGTTTTTTTTTCTCTGTCTCTGTATCTGGCTCAAACACTCTGTCTCTCCATCACCCACCCATTCTCTCTGGACCATCTCTGCTTCTATCTCTTTCTAAAGTCCTTCCTTTCTCATTTCACCCTTCCCCTACCTCTACCTTCCCACTCCAAATCTCTTTCACTATAGCTTTCAGAGCCCTCCTACACTACCTCTCTCGCCCCATCTCTCTCTCACTAAAATATTCCCACACTCTCTCTCCACCTGCCTGCAAATCTCTCTCTATACCGACACCATTCTCTCACTACTCCCTCTCATTCTCGCACTGCACCATTCCCGTTCTCATCTACCACTCCACCGTCTCTCTCCATCGACCACCCCGCCCACTGGTCCTCGCAGTCTCACTGCACCCCAAAATCACTCACTCTCTCTCAATTCCCCTCCCACCTTTTATCTATCCCCTCCCACTCTCTCTCCATCCCTGCCCCATTCTTCATCTGTCTCTCTCTACGCCTCCCACTATCTCATGGACTCTCTCTAACCACCTCCCAATCTTTCAAACTCTCTCCTCCTCCCTCTCACGACCACGACTCGTTCACATTCTTTCTCGGCCTCCACGCGTACCCACAGTCTCTCTCTAACTCCATCACACTCACAATCTATCTACCTGCCTCCGACTATCCTTATCACTCACTCTCCACCCACTCCTACTCTCTCTCAAAGCCCTTTCCATTCTTTCCCACTCTCTCTACTCCGCACTTTCTACCTCTATTTTTTCCCTCTCGCAGTCTCTCTTCCAATCTCTCCCTCTGCTGCGCACTCTCTCACTGTGTCTATCCTCACCTCCCTGTCTCTTCACACTTCCCATACTCTATCTTTCTCTCCACCTGTACTCGCTCACTCTACAACTTCTCAAGCACCATCGACCTCTCTGTCATCCTCATTTTCTCTTTGTCCCCTTCACCACTTTCTCACTGTATTCATGTCCCAGTTTCTCTCCCTCTCTGTTCCGTCCCAATCTCTCTCTGTACACCCCGTAACACTATCTCTCTCTTTCTCTGTCTCGACACCCACCCAACTTTATTTGTTTCTCTCTACCTGACTCATGCTCTCTTTCTCTACCCGCTCCCACACATTGTCTCTCCAACCCTTCCTCTCTCTCTCAACCTCTGCCCACTCATTCTCTACTTTCCTTCCAATCTCTTTCTCTATGTGTACCATTCGAACTTCCTTTCTCTCTCCACCCTCTACTAACCTCTGGCTGCCCCTCTGTTCCTCCATCTCTATGCTTCCTTCCCACTCCCTTTCTCTCTGAATCCACACATCTTTCACAGACCGTCTTTCTCTCGACCTGCCCCGCTCTCTCTCTGCATCATTCCCACACTCAATGTCTCAATCACCTCTCTCTCACACACACTCTGTCTCTCCCTACACCTAGCGCTCTCTCCCCATGCACCTGCCATTCCCTTTCTCTCCGTACTGTGTATAAGTCTTTCTCTCTGCCCTCCTCCCACACTGCCATTCTTTCAAACTCCAGCATATTATCCCCCTCTCTACGCAGTCCCACACTCTCTGTACCGCTCGCAATCTCTCTCTTCCCACCTCACAGTCTCTCTTGTGTCTCTCCCTGTGTACATCGCTCCCACTTCGTCTCTCACTTTGAACCCCTCCCACTTTCCTCTCTCTCTGTACCCATCTCAGGCACAACCTCTCTCTGAACACCACCCACTCTCCCTCTACAACTTCTGTCTGGCTCACTCTCTATACCTCTCCCACTATCCCTCTACACCCCTCAACTCTCTTCCTCTTTGCCGTGCTACAACACACTCTCTCTCTCGGTCTGTAGACTATCCCTTTCTGCCTCCGTCCCATCTCTCTCGGTCTCTCTGTACTCCCCTCCCACTATCGCTCTGGTCCCCTCCCATTCTCTCACTGTCTCTTCCCATTGTTACTCTACCTCCTCCCACTTTCTGTTTAATATCCCGAGCCCATTCTACCAGTCTATCTCTCTCCCACTTGCTCTCCCTTGCCCTCCATCTTGCTCTCTCTCTGTCTCTCTCTCTCTCTCTCTCTCTCTGTGTATCTACCCTCTCTCTCTCTGTCCACTCTCCACTCACCAGCGCGGTCTAACCCACTTCCACTCTCTCTCTCCCAAAACTGCCCCATACCTCCGTCTCTCTCTCTCTCTACCATCACTCTTTCTGGCAAGTACTCTGTACCCACATCCTAATTTTGTACTCCCTGTCTGGTCTTCCCACTCACTCTCTCCACTCCACTCATGTTCTTTCTCTCACCGTACCCTTCTTACACTCGTTCTCTCCGCCCCACACTCTCACTCACTGCAGCTCACTCTCTTCAATCATTTCCCTCGCTCCACTCCTCTCTCTCTCTCGCCTCCCCACCAAATCGTTCTCTCATTCTTCAA